>NC_055689.1:36238004-36538004 GCF_017639745.1 Melanotaenia boesemani | reverse complement strand
TGGATGGTGTTGAAGTTACTGGAGAAATAACAAACCTGATTCTCACAGTGCTGCCAGGCTTCTCCAGGTGAGCCAGAGCTCGGTGTAGCAGGAAGATAACCACGTCTTCCACTCTGATACCAGGCCGGTAGGCGAACTGCAGGGGCTCCATGGAGGGTCCTACTGTGGACCGAAGGTGTTCCAGGATCAGACTCTCCAGCGTCTTCATCAGATGAGATGTGATAGCTACCGGCCTGTAGCTGCTGAGTTCATTGGAGTGAGATGTCTTTGGCACTGGTACCACACAGGAGGTCTTCCAGAGCTGTGGTACCACACAGAAGGTCTTCCAGAGCTATGGTACCACACAGAAGGTCTTCCAGAGCTGTGGTACCACACAGGAGGTCTTCCAGAGCTGGGGTACCATACAGGAGGTCTTCCAGAGCTGTGGTACCACACAGGAGGTCTTCCAGAGCTGTGGTACCACCTTCAGCTTGAGGCTAAGGTTGAAAACCTGCTCCATAACTGTACACAGTTCATGTGCGCAGGACTTAAGGAGCCCAGAGCTGATGCCGTCTGGTCCAGCAGCTTTTTCACCTTGATCCTCCTCAGCTCTGTTCTCTCCTGGGTTGCTGTAAAGGAGAGGGGTGGGCAGGGGGGCTCTGTCCAAGGAGATGTGGAGGGCTTTGATGGCAGAATGAGTCAGAAGTGTGAAGGACTGTGGGGGGTAGTCCCAGTGTCAAGGTGTTTGAGTGCAGCTGTGTGGGGGGAGGAGTGGGAGCTTGATCAAACCTACTGAAATGCAGATTCAGATCGTTGACCCAGTTCAGGTCCCCCTCAGGCTGTGAGGGGAGCATTTTGAAGCCTGATATAGTTTTTAGGTTTCTCCACACCCCTCTGATGTTCTGCTGCTGATGCTGCTGCTGTCATCTTCTTCACGAGAGGGCTTAAATATCAGGCTTAATCCACAGCTTCTTAGTGAAGAACCGCACCACCTTGGAGGGAATGAACGAATAAACATCCATCCATCCTTTTTCTTCTGCTTATCCGGGGTCTGGTTGCGGGGACAGCTGCCTAAGCAGGGAAGCCATCTGGGGGCATCCCGAGGCGTTCCTAGGCCAACTGAGAGATGTAGCCATTCCAGCGTGACCTGGGTCTTCCCTGGGGCCTCCCATGTGACCTCCTCCACGTGGGGCAGGACCTAATTCCCAACCCGGAGAAAACACTCCACCCTTTTCCAGCTGAGGACCATGGTCTAAGATTTGAAGGTTCTGATCAGTGGTGTAGTCTAGTAGTCCCGCCCCACCCCCACCCACCCTCATACATCATGTCCTAGTGTAATATCTGTCCAGCAGCACCCTTCTCAAAGCAGCAACTGCTATTAAATGTATACTTTGTTAATGAGCACCACGGTAATTAATAAAGTTTGCATCCACACGTAAGTGAGATCATGAAAGACTGTTTCAGAAATCAGAAATACTTTATTTCAGAAATACTTTATTAATCCCTTGCAGGGAAATTCATGTTTTCAGTACAACCCATCCAAGACTAGACAAAACAACATATAACACAACAGGAACAGGCAGACTGACGGAGCAGCCGTTTCTACAGCGCTCCTTGTCTTAGATATAGGTGAAAGGTAACATTAGGGGAGTAAGATGTAGCTGGAGAGGATAAAAAAAAGGCATCTCCACACTGGGCCTAAGGGCCCATTATTGAGATACAAAAAACACTCCTCAGTACATAAAGAACAAAACTCAGACAATCACAACATCAGAAACACGTGGCGGGGGGGGGGTCTCCCATCACAGCAAGTCCGGACGCAGCTGACACGAGCGCAGTCCAGTCGACCCGCCGCCAGGGAGTGGAAGGAGCGGGGTAAGGAGCAGCCCCAGGCAGTGAATCACGGGGGATGTATCTGTAGTGGTGTACTTGAGTGTGGTGCATGTATGTGTGTGCGTAGAAGTGAGCATATGAACTTTGCCCCAGTTCTCCCTCACAGTCTCTGCCACCTGATGATAGTGGGGCATCCTTGAGGGCTGATCCAGGTTGAAGTCCATCGCCCGTGAAGAGGGTGAGGGGAGGGTGGGGGACTGAGCGTCCATCAACAAAACATTCCAGGGAGCTTTCAACCAGCCATCCAAGGCCTGCACAGGGAGCCAAATTTGATAACAGCATTTGTTTTGGTTCAGGCCAGAGCTGTTTCATCTGCCTTGAGTCTCTACAGTGGTCCCACTGGCGACTCCAATCATCCGAATTTTGGGTCAATTTCCATCCAGCCGAGCTGACAACTTCTCCAAGTTGGTGACCACCTCACGTACAAGCCCAGAAATCGCAACCAGTTTGCCATCCAGAACTGGAATAGCCTCCAGTTTACGATTCAGCTCCTGTACCGCCACAGCCTGATTGTTCATAGCTCGGCACACACCAGCACAGAAATCCGGCAGCTTGCCAGTGACTGCCGACAGTGTCCGAATTTTGCGATATGCCAGGAAACCGCCCGCTCCAAACAGCAGAAACCCAGTTATCATGAATCCGAATGTATAGATGTCCTCAGCGTCCTCGACAGAAAGAATCGACAGACACATGACTTTCCACCCTCCCCAGGAATCCATCACATATCCAGCCGAAAACGTTCCGCCAGGGCAAGCAGGCTCCCCTACGCCTGTTTTCCGGTTCGAATAAATTTGGTCGATTGCATTTAGGGACCAGCTGATCAGATCCATATCTCAAGATTTAAGTTTTGGAAGGAAATGCAGAGAGAGGCTCAGAGAGATGACAGGACAGTAGCAGGTCAGAGTGGGAGAGGGAGGGAGAAGAAAAAGCGTCTGCCTCGGTTGTGTAAACACAAGATGTATAACAGCCATTCCTTTCCTCATGGGGAGGAGCTTCGCCTGCTTGGACTGGGGGTTGTTGCCGTGGTGATCGCCCTTGTCCCAGTGGCTGGGGGTCCTACACTGCAGTCCTAAAGCTGTGATGTGGACTCTGGTCTGTCCTGATCTGGGTGGCTGCTGTGCTGGCTTCTGTGGAAATGGGTGGGCTGGGTCTTGGTGTGATCAGATCCCCAAGATATTGTTTCTTCACAGCAGCATCAAGCCAGATGTTTATTACTTTTATTATTTTGTACTAAGAAACAGAAATGAGGGAGTTTATGTTTGTGTATAATGGAGGGAGGGGGGACGGCTCTGTTTGTACATGTATGTGGACGTCTGTGTGACTGTGAGAGAGACAATGATGGGTGTGTTTTTGAATTGCTATGTCATACAGTGTGTTTTAATTTAATATGCATACATTTTTTTCATCATGTAAAACACTTTGTGTGGCCTTTGGCAAGAAAAACCCTTTATGAATAAAGTTTGATGTGAATTGATTACGACCGATGTCAGAGCTTGGTCCGCATTGCTGGCAGTAAATCAGAATTGTTTCCAGTGCGGGTTGGACTCTGCCATGGCTGCCCTTTGTCACCGAATCTGTTTATCCGGCTGCGAATCGCTCCAGCGAGCTGAAGATCGAGGCCCGATGAAGCCAACAGAACCACATCATCCGCATTGAGCAGAGACCCGATCTTGAGGCCACCAAACAGGATCCCCTCAACACCTCGGCTGTGCCTACAAATTCTGTCCATAAAAGTTATGAACAGAAAGGAATGGATTTATTGGCCAAGAGTTTGAGAAAGGATGTCAGCAGAGGACCCTGCAGGGAGAGAGCCTGATCACAGGAGAAGGAGATTCCACTGAAAACAACTCCACAGTTAAAACGCCAGGCCAAGATCCAGAAACGTAGTCCATAAACAGGCAATGGTCAAACACAGGTGGACTTGAGCACAGGTGAGGGTGAGGAGCAATCAGGGAAGTCCAGGTGGACTGAATGAACCTCATTTATCCTCAGGCCTGGCAGAAAATGAACCATGACATTTTATCCCAATCATACTACGTTAAAAGCTCTTTTTATATTTGCTTTTTGCCCCTATAATTTGGGAAAACTGTGTAATTATAACTTTTCCATTTATCACCAGCTGGTTCCAACAGGATGGAGATGAAAAATGTGAAGACCTGGTGGTTCCAACAGATCCTTCCTTTAAACTCTTCTTCTACATAAATAACAGATCTAAGCTCCTGAGATCAGAGTGATGAAGATGAAGCAGCCAGACTGTTAACCAGGAGGAAGAGTAACTGAGAGAAGAGAAACTACAGATGAAAGAGGAGAAGGAGAGATTCAGGGAGGAGCTGAGCTGTTACTGAACTATAGAAGAGACACAAACTTCCACATTCAACACAGTTCAACACACAAACCACAAACATCACCTTTATTCAACATGCTGTCTTTGCAGACATTTGGATTCACTCTGCTGTTTCTAGTCATTCTAACAGGTTTGTTTGCTTCTTTAAAACATCCATTTCTGGATTTTCTGCTTCTTCTTCACTTATTTGACTTCTCTCTTCCTTTAGGTGTCAGCTGTGAAGAACTCACTGCAGTCAAGAATGAAGAGTCCAGGTTAGAAGGAAGCTCTGTTACTCTGTCCTACAGTTATCCCAAACTGGTAACTGGTGATTATTTCTTCTGGTATCGACAATATCCAGGAAAACCACCAGAATTCCTGATCTCTCACTCTGCTGTGGGAAAAGAAGGAAATCGAAATGTCGATGGACTGACGATTAAAGTGGAGAATAAAGAAATACATATGACCATCTCCTCTGCTGCAGTGTCTGACTCTGCTGTGTACTACTGTGCTGTGAGGCCCACAGTGACAGGAAACAGCAAAACTCTGTACAAAAACCTTTGGAGCAAAGACAACGCAATACTCCACAACGTCCACTAGAGGGCCTCACACACTGTTAAAGCTCTGATTGTTGAGTCATTGGACTGATGACAAAGACAAGAGAGAAATGAAGCAGTAAAGATCAGAGACAGAGACAGAGCTGCTGTGGAAGCAGGAAACAATCTGATTGGTTGAGCTGAACTGAAAACATCATGGCCCCGCCCACTGAACTTCAGCTCATCCAATGACATTATTTCTTCCTCATTCTACTGCAGTGGAAGAACATTGTTCATCTGCTGTGTGTCTGGCTTTAAGAACTCCAAAGACATGTTGCTTTACCTCTTTTTGCTTCTATCTCACATTCTAGGTGAGTTTAAGAACAGGGATTAAAGTTTGCTTGAAGCTGCTGCATTAACCACATATACAGACTGCATTTCACTACTTTTCTGCTTTCTTTGCTCTGATAGAATGAAAATCATCTTTGGATCACCTTGTAAATTGAACTGACAGAGTTCTACAGTTGATTTAGTTGTGAATGTCCACAGAGTAACACTGTACAGGAGACATTTTCCACTGTCTTCTCCTCTCAGCCTCATGGACAATGTTAGTCTGATGGCTTCATTTTCTCTACTTTTTCCAGGACTAAAAGCTGCAGACACAATCTCTCCTGATCAAGATGAAGTCAGTGGAAGAGAAGGACGACCTCTCACACTCACATGTAGATATCAGACAAGTTTTAGCAATGTTTGGCTTCACTGGTACAAACATCATTCTGACCTTCAGGCTCCTCAGTTTATACTCCTGAAAGGAGCAAAATCAGCGAGTGGTGATGAATACATTCCTGATCAGCGATATTCCTCAGAAACATCGTCTACAACAACCAGCCTGACCATCAGCGAGCTAACCCTGGCAGACACAGCTCTCTACTACTGTGCTCTAGAAACACAGTGATACAAAGTGTAGAAGAGGCTGTACAAAAACCTGAACACAGATATCTGACTACTCTTCAAAGAGGAGGGAAGTGGTATTCAGACCACAGCTTCATATCAGATGGATTCTGCTCATTCCTGTTTTATCAGAGTCTCTGTGGTTCCAGCTGCAAACACTAATTATTCTAATAGAAAAACTCACCAACAATGTGCTTCATGGAGCTTTGGAAAGAATAGAAAATGTTTTAAAATGTGTTATAGAGAAGATAAAATGAAGAAAACCAAGCAGAGGTTGCAGAGCGCTGAAAAGCAGAGTTTATATTTCCACTTAAACAAATAAAATCTCAAACCTATAAGGTTTTATAGACAATGATGCAGAGTGAATCAGCAGTGTTAGGAGAGTAGAGTAAGACAGACGTCACCATTTACCCAAAATATACAATATTCTTCCACATTTCTGGAGCATAAAATACACAAACATGTCCCCAAAGTTGCAGGTAAAACTGTTCCAGATGAAGTCAGAACATGCCAGAAACTCTGAGATGTGTTTGGAGCCAAAACTGTTAAGAACTTGGATTCATGACAACCTCCAACCAGACCAGGTGTAGAAGCTCTTCAGAGGTGTGGGGCATGTGGTTTTGTTGGTCCATTTGGGGTTGCTGAATGCTGTTTGGTAGGATGGGCTGTTGCTGCTGTGCTCTGGGTCTGCTGGCGTTCAGAGCCCTCACCACCACCTCTACCCCATCTTCCATCGCTCTCTGAAGGGCATTAATGACCATCATCAGCCCAGATACAGCTCTGACCATCTGCAGTGTGTGTGCTGCAAAGAGCCCTCGTTAGCGAACACAGCGAACCTCGTGGTAATGAAAGCTGCCACAGGACGCACGTTTAGTTATTCATTATGTCTTTGGCTGAAAGTTTTCATTTGTCACTAGAAACTATTGTGTTGTCACAAACCTTCTCTGCAACCAGTTCTACTGCATCAAACTGGGTTTGTTGGACTTCTGGGTAATGCTTTGTGTATGATGCTGGTAAAACGCTCTGACTGAATTTTACACTTCTTATGGTTTTTAACTGGTTTTACTTGCTTTTTTACCAGTTTTATCCTTGTTATTTTAATTGTCATTGTAATATAGAGACGGTTTTATTCGGACTAATTAATGATTCATGTGCTACAGATGCTGTACTGGACGCTCTGCCAAACGTTTCACCAGTTTTACTGGTTTTATTGGTTTTACCTGTTTAAGCCTTTTTTAGAGCTGAACTCTACGTCCACTCTATTTTTAACCCTGGTTTTTAATCCTGTAGTTTTAATAAAGAAAGGTTTTAGCCTAAAAACAGAGAAGGCCTGAAGCGGCTGCCTCGGCAGACCTGGAACTAACAAACAAACAGATCACCAACCGTAAAGACCACATCCGGAAGCTGTCCCAGGACCTGAGGTCCAAGAATGAGCAGCTGAACTTCCTGATGGACGTGGCGATAGCAGGCGATAGCAGTCGATAGCATCACTGAAAGCTGCTCTCCGGGACACCGTACCTTGGGATCCTGCTACCTCGCCCCAGCCTTCTTCCAGCTCCACGATCAACATCCACCATCTTGGTCTGAAGGTTGTCTGCTGCCCCATGAAAGTCTCCAACGGTTCTGGCCTGGTTTTATCCAACCATTTCCAGGTGTTGTCTGACGGGAGGATGCCCAGCTGTGATTCTGTGTTTACCTGGGCTGCAGGCTCGGCGTTGACCAGGGTGGTCGAGTCCCGACGGTCATCCCAGCGTTCCTCATTGGCGAGGCATTGAAAGCTCCTGGTAAAGGGACATGCCGAGACTTGTTGTGGTCATGGTGAAGAATACACCTCCATTCAAGCTGGAGCTCCCCCCTCTCCTCCTGCATCCACTGCTGCAGCTGCCATCATGGAGGCCACCGCTTCGCCCTCTGGTGCTGCAGGTCCCTCTACCTGGAGACTGTCGGCAGCTGGAGCTGGCTTTCACGTGCTCATCGTGGGGGATTCAGTTGTCCCACATGTCCATGTGAACAGGTGCCACACATCCTGCCACTCAGGTGTTAGCAGCTCCGCCCACCAACTCTCTCATCACCACCCCTCAGCTTCCATGTGTCACGGCTGGTGTTGTGGATCCAAGGAAACGAGGACGAGAGAACAAGTGAATGATTTATTATGATAAACAATGGTTATGGAGATGTGATGGCTGAAGGACGGGCTGGAGCGGGCAGACAGGATTCCTCGAGTGGACCGTGGTTTTCCGGGTCGGGTTCTTGGGGAGAGAGAATACAGGTGAGTAAACAATAAGCAATACGATAGCGACAAGACTTAGTTCACGGCTGGTTACCACAGGCAGTAGTACAATCCAGCGAAGACTGAAGAGTCATCTGGGGTACTTATACGAGAGGAGTCATCAGCCCAATGCCATTCAGCTGCGCCGTCCTGTTGGCGGAGATGCTTCATTCTCCAAATATGGTCAGGCGGAAGGAGGAGAGGTGCGGACCATGACACCATGATGGTAATACATGCAGACACAAATGACCTCAAGTTCCAACAGTCAGAGACGTTAAAGATGGATTTCATCATCCTCATCAACAACATCAAACAGTTAAATAAACACTGCATAATTTCCGGTCCACTACCTTCACCCCGTTCTGGAGACATTGAGATCAGTCGCATCCGACATCTTCACATCTGGTTCAAAGGTTACTGTCACGCCATCAATATTCCATACCATGACAACTTCACCTATTTCTACAACAGACCCCATCTTTTCAAAGCCGACGGCTCACACCAAATCAAACAGGTTCTCATCTCCTCACCTTGAACATTGAACTCACCCTCCACTCCTGCAAAGCTCTCTCTGATTGATGGTCCAGCCAGAACACATCTCCCCAGTCAGCCCCTCCTCTCTGACTCATCATATACCAGTGCACATCACCAGCAGACATTATAAGCCTCCCTCTCCATATCCATACACTTCTACTGTCACACGTCTCCTTCACATTTATACAGCTCAATGTACAAAACCCACATCAACAATCTCCCAGCCCAACTTTCCTGCATCGCTCAACATGGCTCTTTTAAATGTCCGATCTTTTAGAGCAAACTCCTGCTCAGATTTACCTGCATCATGTCATTTTATCGTTAACCGTTTTAACCACAGACTAAAGTCGGCTTTGACTCAGCAGCTCCACTGAAAACAAAACTTTCAGAGGAAAATCCAAAACGCCGTGGAGAAATTAGAAAGCTGAAAAGAAACTGCAGGAAAGCAGAGAGAAAACGGAGAAAACCTAAACTACCAGCCAACAGGGCTGGTATCATCACTAATTTCCTGAATCCACTCCATTCACAACGACCTGTTTTTATTCAATTTGGATTAAATCTGATTCAATATCCATTAATTTACAGCTAATTGTGTAACACCACCTTTTGTTATTGAATATTAGAGACTTTATCAGATAACTATTTTTTTATAAAACACTGAGTCCATTTACTTGACAATCAAAATCAGCTATCTGGGAGTAATCAGATTACTGTAATAATCTGATCTGACACATCTACATGCATTTCTGAAATACCACAACAATACAGTGTTTCCCCAGATTCACAGCCAGAAATGCTGTGATGGAAACGAGTTTTCTCTTCCTTTAGGTGTCAGCTGTGAACAGCTCACTGAGGCGCTGCTGGACGGCTGGTTTTCTTCTGGGTTTACACCACCCAGAGAGGAGCTTACGAGGCCCTTCCCCTCCCACACCTCGGCGCCTCTGACCACATCACTGTCATGCTAACGCCAGCATACAGACCACTGGTTAAAGTCACCAAACCAGTTCTCAGAGAGGTACCTGTGTGGCTGGAAGGGTCACTGGAGGTACTTAAGGACTGTTTAACACCACAGACCGGAGTGTGTTTAAGCAGGACGCCCCCTGCAACAACAACACAGACCTCCAGGAGTACACCAACGTCGTCACTGCCTACATCACCAAGTGTACTGATGATGTAACAGTACTCAAGACCATCACTGTTCGGGCCAATCAGAAGCCAAGGCTGACAGGGGAGGTCCAGAGGCTGCTGAAGGCTCGGAACGCTGCCTTCAGAGCAGGAGATGAGGAGGGTTTGAGGACAGCGAGGACCAACCGGTGATGCAGCATCAGAGAGGTAAAGAAGCAGGACTGCAGGAGGAAAGCTCATCACTTCAGAGACAGCAGAGACACACAGAGCCTGTGGTGAGGGATACAGACCATCATGGACTACAAGCCCCCCTGCAGACCTGTGACAACTCCACCTCTCTGCTAAATGATCTAAATCATTTCATCACTCACTTTGAGGCACACAACAGCACACCTGTACAGAAGTCTCCACCCCCTCCTGGAAAACAGGTGTTGATGCTGGACAGTGTGAGGAGGACACTCAGCAGGATTGATGCTCGCAAAGCTTCTGGTCCTGATAACAGACCTGGTCGTGTGCTGAGGGACTGTGTCGGGGATGACGGATGTCTTCATGGACATCTTCAACATGTCACTGAGCCAGGCTGTCGTCCCCACGTGCCTCAAAGCCACCACCATCATCCCTGTCCTGAAGAAGTCGTCCTCCTGTTTCCATGACTACCATCATGAGAGCAGCAGCTTCTTCAGCCTGCTGCCGTCAGGATGGAAACTTCAGGACCAGGACCAGGACCAGGATCAGCTGACTGATGGACAGCTTGGTCCACCAGGCTGTCAGGATGCTGAACTCTCTCCCTGCTCGGCCCCCCTTCCACACACCCTGGACTCTGACGCCCCCCATCATCACTTTTTACCCCCTCAGGAACAAACACACTTTAACCAGTTTAACCACTTTAACCAGTTTAACCAGTTTAACCAGTTTAACCAGACCAGACGCTAACTCAGTCTGTTTTTATTAATCAACCATGAACATATAAACACTGACTGTAAGTTTCCTTTTCTATTTATTATCATGTTTATTTACTTAGTGATAGTACTTGTTTGTTTGTTTGTTTATTGGTTTACATTCTTGTATTTCATGCATCAGGTTTGAGAAAACCGTAATTTAATTTCTCTATTTGTCCTGTAAATGCTGCAGAATTAAAAATTAAAGCTGACTTTGACTTTTCCCTTCCTGTTGAAGTGAACTTTTTCCTCCACTAGAAGCCACATGATGAAGTAGGCGGGGCACAAAGTTATGAACACATGAATATTCAGTGAAACATAACCTCTATACAGGAATATTCCAGCATACAGGGATTCCACAACATGAAAGTTAAACAGGAAAAATAACACTACACTTGTGGAAACTTATTTTAGGAAAGTTGAAGTAACATAAATAGACCTTTATTGTCATTTTATATAATACAATGAAATTGGAAGTGCTAAAAAACAGATGATGTCCTGGATGAATTTTGTCCTAAATTATATCTCGCGCTTTCTTGAGGCACCGAGAGGTGTACAGTTCATCCAAGGAAGGCAGAGGGCAGCCATGGTTTTCTGGGCAGTGGTGAGGACCTTCTGGAGCCATTTTCTCTGTGCTGCTGTGCAGCTGCAAACCAAACACACAGACAGTAAGTCAGCACAGACTCTACAGAGCAGTGGTAGAAAGACAAAAGCAGCTTTTGTGGCAGCTGGTTCTTCCTAAGAAGTCTCATGTAGTAAAGTCTCTGCTGGGCCTTCTTAACCACTGCAGAGGTGTTAGCGCTCCAGGTCAGGTCCTCCCGATCTGAACGCCCAGAAATGGGAAGGTGGAGACCCTCTCCACATCGTCCCTGCTGATGAGTGATGGCTGGATGTCTGTTTTCTTCCTCCTGAAGTCTATGACCAGCTCCGTTGTCTTGGCGGTGTTAAGGACCAGGTTATTGTCCCTACACCACTCGGTCAGCTGTTCTACCTCATCCCTGTAAGCAGACTCGTCCCCCTCCTCCGAGATGAGTCCCACCACTGTGGTGTCATCTGCAAACCTAATGATGGTTCATTTATTTATTTATTTATTAGGATCCCCATTAGCTTCCACAAAGTGGTTGCTAGTCTTCTGGGGTCCTAGCAACACCAATAAAAAAGATTCCTAGATCAATACAATACAAAAATAATAAAACAGAAACCGCATAACAACACACATTAATCAACAGCTCAATCGCTGTATATATAAATCAACCAACCACCAATAAACCAATACAAAGATCAATATGACACTATAAAATAAAACAGAAGCCAGCAACATGACACTAATCGACAGATAAATCACAGTACATAAAAATTCAAGCAACAATAACCAAATTAATTAAAAAATATTTGTTTTTAAGTAACTTTTAAAAAGATCATTTATTTTTGGTGTGTCTAACATTAAAAGGGAGTTTATTCCAAGCCAGTGAAGCCCTATAATGTACCGTCTTAATCATAGCATTACTTAGTGGTTTTGGAACCACCAAATGACCAGTGCTCAGTTGTTGGGTTTTATGACTGTGGCAAGACTCTAAAAATTTTATCTGCTCCTGAAAAGCACGTGGAGTACCTTTCCAAATCACATTGTGCATAAACTTCATAAGTAAATATTTTAATTTGATATTTACAGTTAACCTTGATAGTTTCTTATAAACTAAATTGGCCCGAAATCTTGCAGCTCTGTTCTGATCAATTTGAAGTTTGCTAAGATGCGTAGCAGTGGCAGCTGACCAGATAACATTCCCGATGCCCCCTGACTTGACGCCTGTACGTTGGGGAGAGCATTCCTTCCAGGGGCTCCCTCGTTCTGTTGGGGGACTTCTATGCTCACGTGGGCAATGACAGTAAGACCTGGAGGGGCGTGATTGATCTGAATTCGGGTGGTGTTTTGTTATTGGACTTCAGTGCTTGTCCATAATGAACACCTTCAGGCATAAGTATCCACATGTGCACTTGGCACTAGGAAACTCTAGGCCACAGTTCGATGATCGACTTTGTAGTCATATCACTGGACTTGCAGCCGCATGTCTTGGACACTCGGGTGAAGAGACGGGCGGTGAGTTGGCTCAGATGGTGGGGGAGGATGCCGGCCAGGCCTGGTAGATCGAAACATGTTGTGAGGGTCTGCTGGGAATATCCCCTGTCAGAAACAGTTTCAACTCCCATCTCCAACAGAGCTTCAACAATGTCTCGGGTGAGGTGGGGGACATTGATTCTGAGGTAGGCCGTGTTCCGCGCTTCTATTGTTGAGGCGGCCAGCCGGAGCTGTGGCCGTAAGGTCATCAGTGCCTGTCGTGGTGGTAATCCCTGAACTCGTTGGTGGACACCAGCAGTGAGGGATGCCGTCAAGCTGAAGACAGAGTCCTGTTGGGCCTTTTTGTCATGTACGACTCCAGAGGCAGCTAATGGGTATCAGCAGGCTAAGGAGAATGCGGTTTCGGCGGTTGCTAAGGCAAAATCTCAGGCATGAGAGGAGTTTGGAGAGGCCATGGAGAATGACTTCCAGCTTCGAGAAGATTCTGGTCCACCGTCCAGGAGCTCAGGAGGGGAAAGCGGTGCTTCATCAACACTGTGTACAGTGGGGAGGGGGGGCTGCTGACCTCGACTTGGGACATTGTGAGGCGGTAGAGGGAATACTTCGAAGACCTCATCAATCCCACCAACACGTCTTCCAATGAGGAATCAGTCTGGGGACCCTGGTGTTGGCTCTCCCATCTCTGGGGCTGAGGTCTCTGAGGTGGTTAAAAAGCTCCCCATCTCAAGGCCCCGGGGGTGGATGAGGTTTGCCCAGAGTTCCTTAAGGCTCTGGATGCTGTAGTGCTGTCTTGGCTGACACGCCTATGCAGCATCGCGTTCCCCTGGATTGGCAGACTGGGGTGGTGGTCCCCCTTTTTGAAGAGGAGGTGTGCTCCAACTACAGGGGGATCACACTCCTCAGCCTTCCTGATAAGGTCTATTCAGGGGTGCTGGAGAGGAGGGTATGTTGGATAGTCAAACCTTGGATTGAGGAGGAGCAGTGTGGTTTTCGTCCCGGTTGTGGAACAGTGGACCAGCTCTAGACCCTCTTCAGGGTCTTGGAGGGGGCATGGGAGTTTGCTTAACCAGTCTACATGTGGTTTGTGGACTTGGATAAGGCGTTCGACTGTGTCCTCCAGGGACTCCTGTGGGGGGTACTCCGGGAGTATGGAGTGACAGACCCCCTTGTATGAGCTGTCTGGTCCCTGTACGACAGGTGTCAGAGCTTGGTCCACATTGCCGGCAGTTTCGTTTGACAGGTCTGCAGAGACAGTGTTAATAAGTTACACACATATTTATTGAATAAAATGAAACACAGTTTCTCACCAGGTAATAAATTCATGCTCACTGATTCTTTAAGTTTCTGCTGTTTTTCAACATTAAAACCCAAAGGATCATGCCCAAGACCATGGCCTATGGTCCTGGGTCTTCTTACTTATCAGACCTACTTTTAGATTATGAAACTTCAAGGACCCTGAGATCCTCTGGTACCGGTTCTTGGTTGTTCCTAAAATCAGAACCAAGACTTATGGTGAGGCCTCGTTTCACTACTACGGGCCTCGACTACCAGAGGATCTCAGGGCTGCAGAGACTGTTGATGTTTTAAAATCAGGCTCAAGACCTTTCTTTTTAGTCTAGCTTATAGCAGAATTTAATTTTGATTTGATTTATGCTTATTTAATCATATATTCGCCTATTTTTACCACCTATGTATATGGCCATTTCAGTGTTTTACTGTTTAGTTTTATTGCATTATTTCTTACTCAAGTACAGTATTTTGTTTTATATATATATATTCTGAACTCCTTTATTTTATTTTTGTCACACTTATCAGTTCTTATTGTTTATAAGTTTATTTATTGTTGTTTTTATTGTTTAACTCCAGTGTTTCCTCCTGGGGATCCTTCACACTGGTGGCTCCGCCTGCTGTCTGCAGGGTTGTTGCCATGGTGACTGCCCTGGTCTGGGTGGCTGGAGGTTCTGCACTTGCAGCCCTGTAGCTGTGGTGCAGACCCCGGCCTGCCCTTACCTGGGTGGTTCCTGTGGTGGCGCCCTGTGTGGTCATGGGTGGGCTGGCTTTCGGTGTTACTGGATCCCCAAGATATTGTTTCCTCACAGCAGCGTCAGCCAGATGTTTTCATTTTATCATTATTTTTTCAGAGACAGTTATTAGTGATGGGAGTTCATGTTTGTACAGAATGGGGTATGGGTGGGTGGGGGGAGAGTGCACAGGTTTTGTTTGTATGAATGTGAGTTTGTGTGTTTGACTGAGACTTTTTATTCTTTAATTCTTTGATGTGTGTAGGCTTTCAAATGTTGGTTTTAATATGCATGATTTGTTTTTATTATGTATAGCACTTTGTGTTACTTTGTATATGAAATGTGCTCTATAAATAAAATTTAATTAAATGTGATTCATAGAAATAGACGCTGGTGATGACTATCTTTCTGTTTTACCTGGATGGAGGGTGGAACAACATTTACTGGGTTAAATAGTGTTTCATGTTTTTACACAAGCAGCATGCCTGCTGTGATGGTCAGAGCGTATGCAGATGATGCATTCATGTTTCTGACTTTCAGTTATCAACCAGAAGTGGATCTGAAGAGAAATCTTCAATGTTCCAGCTTTCAGTTTAATGTCTGATGCTGCTGAGTTTGGCTGGAACTGGTTCTGTGTTCCAGAAACTAAAGAAGCACCAAACAGATTTCCTCAGAGAACATGTAGATCCTGATCTGGATCAGGTTTCAGCTTCAGCTGCTTTCTCTGAGGCACAAATAATCTCACTGACTGAGCTCAGCTTTGGGAGGAAAGAAAAGACTAAAATGTGCTTTCGTTAATCTGAACGTATAAATAAAAACTAAAATCACTCAGACCACAAACCTCCATCAAGCCATCGTACCTTTATTTTTCCAGTGATTGTAGGTATTAGTTTAGAATCTAATGGTAAAATTATCCCTACCTCCCCATAGTAAGGAATCCTGGGTCCTGATCCAGATCACTCCTAACATCTGATCACTTGTTTCATATTCAATTTTTGAAATTTTTTTATTTTTTTGAGATTTTCAGGAAATTTAATCAAAATCTGTTCATTCAGTTTTCAGTGTTTCAGAGTTTTATTTCTTCATGCTGGGTTGGACTCTAGCTTCCTGCGACCCTTAATGGACAAAGCGGTGCAGATAATGAATGAATTTATTTGTTCAATGCAGAATATTTTACAGATTAAACAGGTTTTACCAGTCACATACATTCAAAGCAGCTGGAATTTCCTGCCGCCCTTTACATTGTGTTCTGGCTATGAACAAGGACATTTCCAAAATGTGAAATGAGCCTTTTGACGGCTTTACAAAAAACAAAGGGCGCAAAAAAAGACAACCAAAACTCCTCATTATCACTTACTTCAATGTAGAGACAAAGGAAGTGAGCCATACGAGCAGCCATACGATATATTTTAGTACGTTAATTGGCAATTATACATTTCCTGAATCCAAGCTGACGTACACGCTGATGTAACTGTGGGAAACATCAAGATGGTGGAGACTAAGTTTGTATGTGTTTTTGTTTTCCGGCGGGCCTTGAGTTTGACACGTGATTTAGACTGAATCATTTCCCACATATCTTTATAGAAGGTGGCTTTTGACATCCTCTGTCAGAGTTCATGTGGTACTTTAAATGATCAATTTGACTGAAACGTTTTCCACATGTTGGACAAGAATACGACCTCTCACCTGTGTGAATTCTCATGTGACGCACCAAAGTATCCTGGCGAATGAAACATTTTCCACATGTTGGACAAGAATACGGCTTCTGTCCTGTGTGAATTTTCATGTGGCTCACCAAATTCTTACTTTGAGTGAAGCGTTTTCCACATGTTTGACAAGAATATGGCTTCTGTCCTGAGTGAATCCTCATGTGACTTAACAGAAAACAATTTTGACTGAAACATCTTCCACATATTTGACAAAAAAAGGGCCTTTCATCTGTGTGATTTCTTAGATGTACATTCAGCCTACTTTTCATTTGAAATTGTTTCCCACAGAACTTGCAGGAATGTTGTTTCTCATCTCTTTCATTACAATGACTTTCTAACAGAAAGGACTCTCCTACGTTCTCATTTGTCTCCGTTAGACAGCTCTTTTCTGGCTGTGTATCTGCACACGTTGTTGGTCCTGAGTCTTCAACCATGCTTTCCTCTAAAGGTGAATGTTGGTCTGCAGGAGGACTGTAAGAGGGAATATGGTCCCTGTTTGGTTCTGGATCACTGTGACCATCTTCCTCATGAGCAGCCGGTATTGAAAATTGATCAGTTTCATCCTTCAGCCAAAGCTGCTCTTCCTCCTGACTGCTGAGGAGTTCCTCCTCTTCCTCTTTAATACGAGCAGACTCTGGTTGCTCCTGGTCCAGGTTTGAGTTCTGGTTGCACAGCTGCTGGTCTTCTTGAAGAGCTTCATCCACCTTGTAGACATATTGATGTGGAACCTCTGGAGGGATAAAGGGACAAATGAAAAACATGAAGAAAGATTTTAGTTTAGATTAATTACTAGGGTTCCCGAAAAAGAAAAAATAGGACTTGATATTTATATTATTACTTATTTAACCATTACAAGCTTCACTGAGATTAAAAATCTCTTTTCCAAAAGTTTAACAGCACAGTAAAAATGTACAAACAAACATTTGTTGAATGGGCAGGCCCCCGTTAGCATTAGCTATTCTATTCTATTCTATTCTATTCTACAGTCATTTAGCAGACGCTTTTATCCAAAGCGACTAACATTTGAAAGTAAGAACAACACAAGCAATCCAGTTGGATCCAGGTGCTGTCATGTAGAGCTGAAGGTGGCTGTAGGAGCCAAATTATTGTGTTATGTTTTGATGGATTTATATTGTTTCTGAATGGCTGTTATTTGTTCTATTTGCTAGTTTATGAGATAAAAATGTGAAGTATTAGGATTTGAATTATGAGTTGAACTAAAGTAATGAATTGTTTATTTTGATTGTTTACTGTTGCGCATGGTTGATGCCGTTTCTCATCTCCGCCCCCTCTTTATGGACAGGTGACTGCAGCACCTGGGCTATATTAGTGTTGGCTATTGGGGCCAGGTGAGCTCTCGGTTTCAGGCACGCAGCTATACAGTTTTAGACCGCGGCCAGCGTTGGTTATTTTTGTTTTGTTTTGATAAAAAGAAAGAAAGATGCCTGCCAGTCACGTCATGGTGCGGTAAGAAACGCTAACACTTTTGGAAATAAAATCATTGATCCAGAGGAAAGAAATGTTTGGACTTCATGATCATTTGTTTTGAACCAAAGAGCGCTGGAGCGCGTCGAACTTGGATGCATGTAAGCCGAGAGCAAAGTGCGTCTTTTATAAGAAAAGAACGCGCTAATAGTGGCGATCCTTCATCCATGCGGAGATATCAGCAACATGCTAATATTCGCATTGAGATGTTGTGTCGTCAGGTGGGAAAGAAAGGAAAAGCTGAGTGTCATCTGCATAACAGTGGTAGGAGAAACCATGAGAGCTAATGATGCACCGAGTGAGGAGGTGTATAGAGAAAAGAGAAGAGGGCCAAGCACGAGCCCTGAGGCACCCCTGTTGTCAGTCTATGTGGTCTGGTGAGGTAGGACGTAAACCACAAGAGGACAGATCCTGAGATGCCAAGCTCCGAGAGTGTGGAGAACAGTATATGATGGTTGACCGTGTCAAAGGCAGCAGACAGGTCCAGCAGTATAAGGACTGAGGATTGACCAGCAGATCTGGCAACCCGTAGGGAATCAGTAACTGACAGGAGAGCAGTTTCAGTAGAGCGGCCTTGCCTATAGCCAGACTGATATGGATCTAACAGGTTGTTGTCTTGGAGGAACTGTGAGACCTGACTGAAGACGACACGCTCTAGTAGTTTAGACATGAATGGAAGCAGAGAGACCGGCTGGTAGTTTCCAACCTGGGCTGGGTTGAGTGTGGGTTTCTTCAGCAGCGGGTAACCCGAGCTTGCTTGAAGGCAGAGGGAAAGACACCGGATTTAAGAGAGGAGGTGATAATATGGGTTACTGCAGGTCTGATTGTAGGTAAAATGCTCTGCAGGATGTCAGAGGGAACAGGATCAAGAGGACAGGTTGTGGGTTTTGAGTTGACCAGAAGTTTAGAGACTTGGTCCTCATTTATAGAGAGAGGAAGGAGCAGAGTGAGGCACCAGTAGCTGGTTTGGTAAGGCTGAGTTGGTACGGCTCAGTGAATTGGTTACTGATGGTAGCGACCTTTTCAGTGAAGTAGGAAGCAAACATTTCTGCAGTCAGCACAGTGGGAGGCTGAGCAGGTGATAGAAGAGAGTTACGACCCGACTCAGGGGTATGATTGGGCGTAAGAAAAAGATAACGTTGGGACAGATGTAAAAATTATAATCAGCACATTTTATTGTACACAAGTGAAACAAAATTACACAAAATAAACAAGTGTTGGGGTTCGAGGACCTGCTGAAATAAATATACAAAAAGGTTTAACCAAAACCATATACAAAACCCACCGAGTGCAAACGAAGAAGTGACTAAAACTTGGTGAGGAAACTAAAACCAAACAAAAGAGCAGCAGATCCATAACTAATGTGACCGTTGTCACAAACAAAAACAACCTAGCCCAACACCAAACTAAACACAAAACACCCACTATGACAGAACAAATAAAAGTGTAGCAAAACTTGAACTAAACTGAGTGTAGAACGGTGAATCCAACCTAAACAGAACCATAACTAAGTCCTCCCACAGGACAGCACAAAATGGTCTGACACCAAACGGATCACCCACACAAAGCACAGCGAACACCCAGTAAGCCGTACTACCAAATTTCTGTCAAAATCAGGATGAGACCACCTGCGGCAACCAGTCTCGCCTTGATTCCACAAACACACACACACCCGGTGCACAAAGTGAGGGGAAGCGGCCTGTGCCATTTTCACCACCCCCCCGACTGGCTTCTGCTGCAGCCTTTTCAGCATAGGCTTCTTCTAAGCTGCAGCCTGATTGGTCCGGATCTGATTGGCCAATCAGAAGGGAGGAGACTGAGGTGTGTTGGTTCCAGCCACTCCAGACAGAGCCTTCAAACCAGGCAATCAACGGCAGAATGAGCCGCAGCTGCCAGCAATAGGCAGTGGCCGTAACAAGAGCGTTAAACACCATGAACATGTCGTGTGTTGGGAGCATTGTGGATCTTGTTCTGATAAAAGGCCATCTTGGCTGCCTTTAGGCTGGATGTAAAAATGTTTTGCTGGTACTTTAGTACGTTAGTTGCGAATGTGAGCGGTAATTTGCTGCAAAAGCCTTTACAGACGAATGTAACCCACATGGGTGAATGAAAACATCTGGAAGTGACATCATCTCGGCAAGAAAAGCTGATTGGACGGAGGCAACACAAAAAACCAGTTGTGTATATGTGCTAAGATCTCGCCGAGTCTCGATAAGTCACGCGAGAGTAGGGTTACCGGAAATGAGGACGTATAAAAAAATCTATCTGCAGATTTTATGAATCGATATTGGATTAATTTCATTTTAATCAAAATAAGTTGAACTAATTATCTGGATGCACTTTTTCCTTATTGTTGTTTCTATTTCTTATTCCCTCGTTGTTTGGTTTTAACTGATGTGCCTTCTAAGTAGACTTAATACATGTCTTTAAAAGCTGGCACAAAATGACAAACTGGTACACAGTATGAGATAATTACTGGGGTACTTTAACACACAGAGAGGAGGTTCTCAGACACCTGGACAGCAACACGCCCTCCCCCTCACCAGTCGTCTCATCAGCCCAGGTAAACAAAGCTCTGAGGAGGATCAACGAGTCCCGGGGTGGGCCGGGTGGGGGCCCCGGGCTCTGGTGTGTCGGGTCTCCCCCCTCTCCTGGGGGTGGGGGGTCTGCCGCTGCTGGGGGGGGGGGCTGGGCCCGTCCGGATGTGCCGTGTCGGGGGTTGGTCCGTGCCCTGGTGCTTGGTCGCAGCCCCGGAACCTGGGTGGGGGTGTGTTTGTATATAGGTGGGTGTGTGTGTGTGTGTGTCCGTAGGTATGCTGGTGTGTAGGTGGGTGTAGAGGGATGTGTGTGCTGTATGTGTGTGTGGGTGTGTGTGAAGGTGTGTATATATGAGTGTGTGCACGTGGAGGTCGAGGTGTGTGTGGAGGAGTGAAGGAGTGGGTGGAGGCGTGAGTATGTATGGAGGTGCTTGTGTGTATATGCGGGTATGTATGTGAGTGCGTGTGTAGTGGTGTATGTGTATGGAGGGGTATGAGAGTGTGTGTGTATGTGGGCACCGGTGTGTGTGTTTATAGGTATGTGCGTGAAGTGTGTGTGTGGAGGTATGTGCACGTATTGAGGTGTTGGTGTATAGAGGTGTGTGAAAGGGTGTGTGAGTGGCTGGGAAAAAAAAAAAAAAAAAAAAAAAGAGTGTGTGTGCGTTTGCAGGGGGTTAGGACGTGTCCTCTGGGGGGCGCCCTGGCCGGGTGTTGGGGGCGTGGGCCTGGGGTTCCCTTCCTTTGCCTCGCCCCCCTCCCACTCAGAAAGAGGAAAGTGGCCCCTTGGGCTGGTGGCTGGCCCCTGGGGGGGTTCGTGGCGTGCCTGGGTTGGGGTGGCTGCTCCGGGCCTGTGACGCCCTTCGGGGCCGGCGGCGCCCTAAGCCACTGGCGGGTCGTCTTCCAGGGGGGAGGCTTACTCCCCTCTGGACCTACATCTCCTGACCCCTCCCCTCCCCCACTCTTCACTACATACACAGGTAGGGCTGTGGGAGGTGTGCTTGTTGCGCTGGGCGGGGCAGGGGGGTCATCATAGTGGCCCCGTTGCTTCGCCGAGCGGCAGCATGCCTCCCAGCTTTTAATTCCACTTAGTCACTGAGCACAAATAACATTTACAACATACAAACACGTTTTGGGGGGTGGAACGTGCGAGGTCAGGTGGGTGGGACTGCTCAGGTGGCCCCGCCCCCTCTTCAATGCAGTTACTGCCCCCCAATTTTAACCCTCTTTTTTTAATTGCAAACAGCACATAATATATTCCATCACTAGTGGGGGAGGGAGGGGGGATGGGGTCTTCAAGCGCCCCTGTCTCCATGGATGGCCCGGGGGCGGGGGTGGGCCGGGTGGCCTGTCGCGTTGGCCCGGGGCGTAGGCGGGCTGTCCCGGGGGGTTTTGGCTGCTGGCCCTGGGGGGAAGGTGCTGTTTTGGGGGTGGGGAGTGGGGGGCGGGGTGGGGGGGTGGGGGCCTGGCTCGTGTCTCCTCGCCTCCTGGCTGGGGCTGTCCCCCCGTGGCGTGGGGTGGCGGGAGGGTGTTTGTGTGTGTGTGTTGGGGGGGGGGGGGGGGGGTGGTGTGTGGGTGGGAGAGTGGTGTGGGTGTGGGGGGATGGGTGGTGGAGGGATGGTGTGTGGGAGGGTGGGGTGTGTGGAGGTGGATGCGTGGTGTGTGGGAGGGGGGGTGGTGTGGGTGTGGGAGGATGGATGGTGGAAGGATGGTGTGTGTGCGGGAGGATGGATGGTGTATGGGAGGGAGGATGGTGTGTGTGTGGGGGAGTGGTGTATGTTTCGGAGAGTGGGTAGTGGAAGGATGGTGTGTGTGTGTGTGTGGGAGGTGTGAAGGTGGATGAATGGTGTATGTGTGGGAGGATGGTGTATGTGTGGGAGGATGAGTGGTGGAGGGATGATGTGTGTGTGTGGGAGGATGGGTAGGTGTGGGAGAGTGTATGGTGGAAGGATGGTGAGTGTGTGGGAGGAAGGATGGTGTGTGTGTGGAAGGATGGATGGTGGAAGGATGGTGTGTGTGTGTGGGAGGACAGAGTATGTGAGGGTTGAATGGTGTATGCGTGGGAGGATGAATGGAGGAGTGGAAGGAGAGTGTGTGTGTTTGTGTGTGTGTGTGTTGGTCTGGGGGGGGGCAGGACTGGTTCTCGGGGTGTGCGGCTGGGCGCTGGGGTGTGGGGCTGGCCTCTGGTGGTGGCCGTCTGGGCGGGCCGGGTCCCCCCGGGTGGCGTGCTGGCCCTCGGCCTGTGAGGGAGGGGGGTGTCCCTGCGCTCCTGGGCCCGGGCCCTCTGCCCCGTCTGTCCCGGGCGGCCGGTGCCCGGGGGGGTCGGGGACTGCTGGCCTCGGCCCGCCGGGGCCGGTGCCCTGTGTCCGCGGGGCGGCTCCTGCGGGGGTCTCCTGCTGCTGCCTTCCTGGGCGGACGAGTGGTCATCTCTGTGGACCGGTCGGGATCTGTTGCCTGCGGGGGGGCTGGTGGCCTGGGTCTCGGGACTGCTGGCCTGACTCTGGCCTCTGTTCAAGTGAGGTGGCATCTGCATGATCACTCTGCACGGTCACTCCTTCCTGAACGTCTCCACACAGTCTTTGCGTCGCCGTGTGGCCGAGTTCTCCAACACATCCACACAGGTTTCTCTGCGCGTGTTCTTGAATACAGCAGTTTCACTTATATCTATTATCATATTTTTTTTCTTTTTTTAATTATTTCTGTTCTTATTATTATTATTGTTACTATTATCAACTAGTTGTGTAATGACCTACTGGCTAGGATGATCGTAGCTATATATGTTGTAAGTAGTATGGATTACATGGTCTTCTGTATGATGTTTCAAGTCCCCACCCGCACTCCCCACACCCTTTCTGTCCCTCTCTCTCCCCTCCCTCTTCTCTCTACTTTCTTTTCTCTCTCTCTCTCTCTGTCCCCTCCGGTCGAGTCCAGCATTAAGAGTCTGATTTAATAAAGTTTTTCATGTCATCAAGAGGGACTTTATACATGTAGTATAAATCCCTGCTTGATAGAGTAAAATTGCCCAGCACCAGACAGCAGCCAGACAATCATTCTGTTTGCAACGATGCTGGACAAGACAGGTTTAAAAAAAAAAAAAAAAAAAAAAAAAAAAAAGATTAAAATGAAGCTTTTTTTTTCCTGAAAGGACTAAATTATCAGTCAGTTTTAGGTATTTACCCAGTAAGAACATGTGAAGTTCACTTACTTACCCGGTAACTGCAGCTAGTTCAAATGGGTAAATACGAGGAAACTACTGTTCAACAGCTTCATAATTACTCTGGATTTACCCATGAAGTTCTTAGTAGCAGCAACACATGACGGTAACTACAGAAACATGTCAGTAAAAACGTAGAAAGAAAGAAGTGTTGAAGTACAGTGAAAAGCTTCTATTATTTCCTGCTAACTACGTCCCTGCAAATATCTGCATTGGGGTGGTAGAGATGTGAAACGTCTGCAACCAGCCCACAGTGGCATCTCAGCGTCTCTCTTAGTGTTTCTGCCTGAAACTGCAGCTGCAGCATCATTTTCCTCTCAGTCTAAAACTAAATGCTGCCACGTGGACTACAGATGGGAATTAGTGAGAACGCTGGAATCTGCTACAGAGCATCTTTACCTTGTGGATCAGGTTTTCTACATGGTCCCTGACAAATAAAGCAAATAAATCTAAACTAAATGTACCGTAGAGCTCTGATCAGGATCCTCCATGAGTCCATGTGTTAGTTCATTCAGACCATCCCAGTGTTTCATACCTGTTCTGATTAACTTTATCTGTGGATTCCAGGTGATATCCAGCAGTCTGCGCTGACGATCGATCTCTTCTTCGTACTGGACGATGGTTTTTTCAAACTCTGTGAATATTTCTTCAGCAGCAGCAGTTAGTCGCTCGCTGATAAACTCTCTCAGATGCTGAACTGAAGACATTGTTGCTGAAACACTGAAATATTCAGCTGAGAGACGACAACACGACCGTCTTCCTGCTCCGTCCTCACACGAGGAAAGCTAACGATGCTGCTAGCGGCTTGTTTACTTCCGGTTGGTGTCACACTGGGAAGTTCCGGCAGCAGAAGAGGAAGTCAACCTTTTATTCCGCTTTGTATTTGAAATATTACTTACTTAAATGTACTTACTTAAATATAATTTAACTTCTAAATGTACCGTAGTACTTACCCAAATATAATTTAATTATGTACACCAATTACGTCAGAAACTGATGTTTAACCCTTTATAGGAATTTAATCTTTGTCCAATTACAAGACGTTTGAGAGCTAATCTGAATGTATAAATAAAACCTAAAAGCACTCAGAGACCACAGACCTCCACCAAGCCATTGTAATGTGTTCCCAGTGATTTTAGACATTAGTTTTGAGCCAGAATCTGATGGTAAACTTATCCCTAGAAAAAGAAGAAAATCCTGCATCCTGATCCAGATCATCCCTAAAATCTAATCCCTTGTTTCTTTTCTCTTTTTGACATTTCCAGAAAATTTAATCAAAATCTGTCCATTTTTTTTAGTTATGTTCCTAACAGACAAAGCAACGCTGCTGAAAACATGACCTCTACTTTGGGGGAGGTAATAATTTAAAGTGATTATGGTTTTCTCTCAGCTTTTTTCAGACACCTGCAGGATGACACACTTTCTCCTCTCCAGGCTGTAGAGCTCTGTGGTAATCAGTCTTTATGTCAGACTGGTTTGAGCTGACAGAAATGCTGCACTAACTCAGATAAAACTAGAACTGTGCTGAGCAGAAAAGCAGCTCAGGTTCATGAGTCTCCTCCTACTGTTTGACTGCAGCTGTGAACATCAGACCAAACACAAAACCTCTCACAGATAATTCATCCTAAACTCCAGGTCCACCATTTCTCCTCTGGAAACATGGAAACACTGGCTGTGATTTGCTTCTTTTCAGCTCTCGTAGGTACGTATGTTTGTAAGAAGAAAACCTGGAAAACAACCAGGTTAAAAACTACAGATAGAGTTTGGATTCTCATTGAAGTGAAATCTGACTTTAGATCAGAGCTGGAAATAAAACATGTGGTCTGATCAGCAGGTAACAGCCTGGAAGATGATATAACTCCCAGCAGAGCTGAAGTGTTTTCATCAGAGGGTCAAAGAGAAACTCTGTCCTGTAACTACTCAGTTGCAGCTGAGAACCTGCAGTGGTATCGACAGGATCCTGGATCAGGTCCTCAGTTCCTTCTCCTCATCACTGATTCAACAAGTCCAACTGTGGTGAAAGCAGAACCTCCATACCCTGGACTGACTGTAGAACTGAAGAAGGACAGAAAACAAGTAGATCTGGTGATCTCCTCTGCTGCAGTGTCTGACTTTAATAAAAGTAGAATGGAGTGAAGGTAAAGCTTCATCAAGCCTTATCAGAGTGTCCAAGTCTAATCCGTCTCACATGACTAGTGATGGATCAGATTTATACAGCACTTTTCACCCAGAGCATTTTCTAATGAATCTCTTATTCATTCACTCTCCAGCGATGCCGACACTGGAGGAAAAGTGTATGAAGTGTCTGGGACTGTGATGATACAGGATCCGAACCGCAGCCGGTTATTGGACGACCCGCTCTACCACCTGAGCCGCTCTACGTTTGGGCAGCCCCCAGTCTGACCTGAAGAAACGAACTTTAACCAGGTTTGAATGATCAGAACGAATCTCAGAGGGAACGTTTGTTTTCTCTGCTTTTGTGAAAACCAACAATGATCAGTTCAGCCGGCTAACAAAGAGAATCCTAGCCTGTCCCCCATTGGGTCTTTGTGAAACCGCCTCAGACCAGAGTCCATGTAGGTCCAGGTTAAAACTACGATGTCTTTCAGCTGATTGGAAGATAATTCTAGCTTCCTGTATGACTTACAGCTGGAACGACAAGACACTGAGAGACAAACCACACTGTGATCTTCATTCTGTCCACTTCTTCGGCTGGCCTTGGGTGGTTTAGATGTTCTGTAGAGATGGAGGTGACTTGATGTGACGTAACTTCCACACATTCCCAACATCGCTGCTGCAGTCCCGTCTGATTCCAGTCGGGTTCAGGAGAAATGAATGTATTATGGTCTGGAGAAAAGACACATCCAGCGGTACAATGCAGCACAGTGATGGTCAGGGAATGTCCCACCTGCCTCCTCTCTCATGTCACTGACTAAACCCCACCTGGATACTCGTCGCTATGGTAACAGATCCCAGCAGGAATGTGAGAGGATCTCTTTTGGGAAGTGGCCTCTGATCAGAATTTACTCTGGGATCTCAGTGAACAGATCAGTTCTCTGAAGACGTTCTCACAGAGGAGCAGAGTCTGAAATGTCTTCTAATGTCAGCAGATCAGGGATGATCAGGTCTCACCTGTCTGCCACAGGTGTCTTTTAGAAGTCTTTAAACCAGTGAAGCTGCACATGTCTTTCATTCTTTCTAAAAGATTACTAAATGAGAGAGGATGATGCTGAGAACATTGTGTGAGAGCTCGGTTCTGTCTCCTCCTGAACTAGATACTAAAACCGGTCTGGTTCTGGCCTCTTTCTGTCCATCTGCTGAGTCCAGTATTTGTGATCTTGGTGTGATATCTGCTTCTTCTCTGGGCTTCGACTCGCATGTTAAATCTGGCTGCTGCTTCTTTCCTTCAGGAACATTTCTAAACTGCCACATATGGTCTCCTCAGCTAAACTGGAGACATTCTTCATGCGTTTGTGTCACGTTTACAGGACAAATCGTCTCTTTCACGCCTCCAACTCAACAAGATGCTGCAGCCAGATCAGCAACAGGCTCACATCTCCCCTTTTCTATCCTCTTTCCTTCAGCTTCCAGCAGATTTTAGGCTTTGTTTTAAAACTCTTCTATTAACACACAGAGCAGTAAAGGGCCCGGCTCCACGTTATTTATCTCAGCTTCTTACAAATGACACTGCTGCTGGCCGCCTTCGTTCAGCCTCAGAATTTGTTAGTTGTTCCCCGTAAAGGACTAAAGACCAGCAGATCCTTCCAGTCCGTGGCACCGAGGCTGTGGAAGAGTTCCCCACTACAACTACATTTACTGGACTCCAGAGACTCTCATGACAAGCAGATAAAAACTTTCTTCTTCAAACAGGATTTAACTGTTTTATATTTTAACTAGGTTTTTATTTTATTGTCTCTTATTTGATCTTTTATTGGTGATGATGGGACTCAGTTTTCGGGTCTGTTTCACTCTTTACCTGCAGCTCTTTCTGACTGTAAAAGGACTCAATAAATAAACTTTACTTTCTTACTAGAATATGTGTGTATGAATGGTCAGAGCTGATCTTACATGAACATTTCCAAGAATCACAACAAGTTGGTAAATTCAACACTTTGCAGGAAAATGTCCTCGTGCACTAAACGTGCACAGATCTGTGCATAAACATGATGAATAAATGAGGACCCTGTTCTACATCAATAACACATCTAAGCTCCTGAGATCAGAGTGATGAAGATGAAGCAGCCAGACTGTTAACCAGGAGGAAGAGTAACTGAGAGAAGAGAAACTACAGATGAAAGAGGAGACGGAGAGATTCAGGGAGGAGCTGAGCTGTTACTGAACTATAGAAGAGACACAAACTTCCACATTCAACACAGTTCAACACACAAACCACAAACATCACCTTTATTCAACATGCTGTCTTTGCAGACATTTGGATTCACTCTGCTGTTTCTAGTCATTCTAACAGGTTTGTTTGCTTCTTTAAAACATCCATTTCTGGATTTTCTGCTTCTTCTTCACTTATTTGACTTCTCTCTTCCTTTAGGTGTCAGCTGTGAAGAACTCACTGCAGTCAAGAATGAAGAGTCCAGTTTAGAAGGAAGCTCTGTTACTCTGTCCTACACTTACTCTAAAACACCAACTGGACAAGATCATTTCTTCTGGTATCGACAATATCCAGGAAAACCACCAGAATTCCTGATCTCTCACTCAGGAACAGGAATAGAAACATCTCCTTCAGTTCCTGGACTGTCTTTTAAAGTGATTAAAGAACAGAAACAACTGGATCTGGAGATCTCCTCTGCTGCAGTGTCTGACTCTGCTGTGTACTACTGTGCTGTGAGGCCCACAGTGACAGGAAACAACAAAACTCTGTACAAAAACCTTTGGAGCAAAGACAACGCAATACTCCACAACGTCCACTAGAGGGCCTCACACACTGTTAAAGCTCTGATGAAACACTGTGGGAGGATTCACACGAGCAGCAGATCCACACCAACAAGAAAACATGAAGCTGCAAACACTCTGACTGGATCACAGCTGATATTCTCACACAGCAGATCTGACTAAGGGTCTGAGGAAGGACCAGATGAAGGTCATCTTACCCTCGTAGTGAACTTTTAACAGAGCTTGTACATGAAAAGAAGAAACCTTAAAAGAGAATAAAAGCATGAAGAGTAAAAATGTACAATGTAAAAAGTGTAATATAGTAAGAATCAGTGTAAATACAGTTTATACATGAATATAGTAAAGGAAGTAATTATAGGTGTGATTATAATATTATATATAGAGCATAATAAGTCTAATTTCTTCCACCTTGTTGGCAGTTTTATTTGCTCAATTAGGTTTTTTTACAGCTGGACGGACAGCTGATCAGCTTGGTGTTACCCTGGGTGAGTTAACCGCAGGAGCCATTTGGTGGCCAAGTAAGGGGAAGCTTGGTCCCGACGTGTCCTGGAGTCGTGGATGTGTCTCTATAGACTATTACCTGGAGCTGCAGCCCGTGTTTTACTTTCTTTTCTTCATTGTGTGTGTTTAACATAAAAAAATCCTACCATTTAACAGAGGTGTGGACACGTTTTAAAGCCGCTGTACAAACAAGATTTCTTTTTCTTTCATCTGTTGATAAAATGAGTCATTTTTACGTTTCTATAAAAACTGGATTTTGTGGGTAAAAATGGCTCATAGCGCCCCCTACAGGATGAAATCAGGGTTTGCTTTTGGTGATGTAAAACAGGACTTGGTGCATTTCTACGTGGTGAGAAAATGAAGAGCTGCTGTCCTCGCCTCTCGAGGGACGGCGTCTTCTGACCGTTCTCGTCCACTTTTTAAGCTGGTGATGCTCAGGAGCTGTCAGGTAGACTTCAGCTGCTTCCACCAACACGTCCGTGGTGATTTGCTTCAGTAAATTCTGGTCTCTGCAACAGTTCCACAGCCAAATGTACCTTTATCCAGTATGCACATCAGCCAGGTAATAGTGTGATGTCATAGCGGCTGGACGCAGAAGACGGGTACGCAGACGGACGGACAGATTCGCTCCTTGTTTGTTTTTAGTAACGAGCTGCACAGGAAGTGATTCCTCTTTCAACCAATCAACGGACTGCAGCGCGTCAAGCTCCACCTTTGGGATAGTCGGGGTCAGATGTTCTGATGCCCCTCCCACTTTTTCCTGTGTAATCCTTGAGTACAAACACATGGATGCTACGTCTTGGTCAAACTTGTATACTAGGATGAACTGGCTGAGTAGAAATGTATTTTTGTATTGCTGTTAAAAGAACTTTACTTTTCACCTGCATGTTTTTGTAAATGTTTGCAGAACACGTTCCACATCCAAAACGTTTCTGTCGTCATGACTACATGGTAGCGTTGTGTTTTAAAAGCTGGTAGAACATAAGAGCATAGCTAACTCATGTTAACAAGTCATATGTGAAAGTGAAACATGACTAAAATATGTCTGCTATCCGGACGTAATACATGTGCTCATGAAGTATCTTGAGCCAGTAAATCACCATGTAAGACGTGTTTCAGCCACTCAGGACTTGCATCAGAAATGGTCCAGACTCTTGGAAGACTTGCAGAAATAAACCCTGCAGATGCTGCAGGATTCTGGCCGTGTGCAATATGTTGACCTCAGATATTTGCAGACGTGACCTCAGGTCATATTCGGAACATGTATGTGTTGAAAATAAGACGCTTCTGGTGTCCGGACACGATGTCCTCATGCAGTATCTTCTGCCGTCCATCAGCTGGTACGCCATCCTTCTCCATATGCACCTGAAATGCTCCGTATCTTCACTTATTTAAGGAAGTATCTCCTACCATGGATTCTGGCCCTTAAAAGCTCTTTTTGGTGAAACGTTCATATCATATCTGTTAGTCTCAGATTAAAATAAAGAACTGATTTACAGTGTTTGTGTGTCAAAGCTACAAAAACTATTTTACTAACTAACTAACACATTTCTCCACCAGCACAGTTCAGAAAAGTTGTTTTCCTCCTGGTTGAATCAGGTTTCTGCAGATTCCTCTTTCAGCCTGATGATGATGATGATGATGATGATGGTGATGATGATGATGGTGATGATGATGATGATGATGATGATGATGATGATGATGAAGACAGAGAGAGGAGGAGCTCCACCAGTGAATGTGAAAGGCTTCATGGTGGAAGTGAAGAGCTGCTGTGTTCTCTCTGTTCTTCATTCAGTACAAGTGAAAATCATGTTGCTGCTCTTCATCTGGATGATGATGGTCTCCTTTCAAACTGGTAAGTCATGAACAGATGGAGCTAAATGTAAGTGAAGAGGCATCAAAGAAACATTTCATGACGCTTGTCTTCTATTTTAATAGAAATAAACTAGTTTAAAGATGCAGAATTAAAATGCAAACATGATGGTGAAATCTATCTTTGTTTCCAGGATCCTCTGAGGATTTACTGACACCATTTAAAGAAGTATGGATGGGTTTGGAAGGAGACCACCTGACACTCTCCTGCAACTATTCAGGCTCTGTAACTTATCTCTACTGGTACCAACAGAAGTCCACTTCCCCTCCACAGCTGGTCATTGCAGGATATTCAGATACTACAGAGAAAAGGTTTTCTTTAAAACATGAAAGAGAGAAAAAGAAGTTTCATCTGCAGATCACCACCACTGAAGTGTCTGACTCTGCTGTGTACTACTGTGCTCTGCAGCCCACAGTGACAGGAAACAGCAAAACTCTGTACAAAAACCTTTGGAGCAAAGACAACGCAATACTCCACAACGTCCACTAGAGGGCCTCACACACTGTTAAAGCTCTGATTGTTGAGTTATTGGACTGATGACAAAGACAAGAGAGAAATGAAGCAGTAAAGATCAGAGACAGAGACAGAGCTGCTGTGGAAGCAGGAAACAATCTGATTGGTTGAGCTGAACTGAAAACATCATGGCCCCGCCCACTGAACTTCAGCTCATCCAATGACATTATTTCTTCCTCATTCTACTGCAGTGGAAGAACATTGTTCATCTGCTGTGTGTCTGGCTTTAAGAACTCCAAAGACATGTTGCTTTACCTCTTTTTGCTTCTATCTCACATTCTAGGTGAGTTTAAGAACAGGGATTAAAGTTTGCTTGAAGCTGCTGCATTAACCACATATACAGACTGCATTTCACTACTTTTCTGCTTTCTTTGCTCTGATAGAATGAAAATCATCTTTGGATCATCTTGTAAATTGAACTGACAGAGTTCTACAGTTGATTTAGTTGTGAATGTCCACAGAGTAACACTGTACAGGAGACATTTTCCACTGTCTTCTCCTCTCAGCCTCATGGACAATGTTAGTCTGATGGCTTCATTTTCTCTACTTTTTCCAGGACTAAAAGCTGCAGACACAATCTCTCCTGCACAAGATGAAGTCAGTGGAAGAGAAGGACGACCTCTCAAACTCACATGTAGATATCAGACAAGTTTTAGCAATGTTTGGCTTCACTGGTACAAACATCATTCTGACCTTCAGGCTCCTCAGTTTATACTCCTGAAAGGAGCAAAATCAGCGAGTGGTGATGAATACATTCCTGATCAGCGATATTCCTCAGAAACATCGTCTACAACAACCAGCCTGACCATCAGCGAGCTAACCCTGGCAGACACAGCTCTCTACTACTGTGCTCTAGAAACACAGTGATACAAAGTGTAGAAGAGGCTGTACAAAAACCTGAACACAGATATCTGACTACTCTTCAAAGAGGAGGGAAGTGGTATTCAGACCACAGCTTCATATCAGATGGATTCTGCTCATTCCTGTTTTATCAGAGTCTCTGTGGTTCCAGCTGCGAACACTAATTATTCTAATAGAAAAACTCACCAACAATGTGCTTCATAGAGCTTTGGAAAGAATAGAAAATGTTTTAAAATGTGTTATAGAGAAGATAAAATGAAGAAAACCAAGCAGAGGTTGCAGAGCGCTGAAAAGCAGAGTTTATATTTCCACTTAAACAAATCAAATCTCAAACCTATAAGGTTTTATAGACAATGATGCAGAGTGAATCAGCAGTGTTAGGAGAGCAGAGTAAGACAGACGTCACCATTTACCCAAAATATACAATATTCTTCCACATTTCTGGAGCATAAAATACACAAACATGTCCCCAAAGTAGCAGGTAAGCTGCACCAGTAGCAGCTTTTTTAAATTGTCCTGTCCAGCATGGTGGCAGCAGAATGATGGTCTGGCTGCTGAGTTTAGCCGAACAAATTTGCTTTGTCACGAGGAGTTTTATGGGTATAAAGCTTCTCTTGATAATGAGGTATCTAAGCATAGCATTTGTATGGTACACACTTAAGTCTTTACCATATAAGGTTCTCTGTCCTACAGACTGGATTGACACAAGAACATGCATTCCATGCAAATAAGCATCCTATAGGCAAACTCTATGATTGGAGGACACAGGACTGAGGAATTTTCTTTGTTTAAACCCTATATAAGACAGAATGACACATCAGGTCTTTAGGTCTTCATTCTGGCTTTGGGACCTCCAGATTTTGCTGCAGAAATCTGTTTTGATGTCTGAACTTTTGTAATAAACTTCTTTTTATTATTCAAGTCAGCGTCCAGAGACGTTTTTGCCTGAAAGCCAATTTTTCCACATCTCCTGATCAAGATACATCAACATTACTGTTAAATACTTTGGTGTTCTATTAGACCAAGAACTCAAATTTAAACAATATCTTGACTACATAATCAAAAGAACGTACACTTGCTTGTTTAATGCCTTTGTACCGATCATCTAACTGTTTCACACAAGAAATAAAAAAGAAAATTTTCTCAGTTAATATTACCTATTATTGATTATGCTGACATAATTTATCAAAATACATATAATATACATCTTAAACCATTAAATATCTTATTTAATACTCTCTGCAGATTCATCTTAAGATGTCCTTATAGAACTCATCATTGTACTCTATATGAGAAACTTAACTGGTTACAGCCTGACGGGAGAAGACCCTGCCATTGGTTTCAATTTATTTTTAAATGTGCTTATTTTGACTTGCCTCCATATCTAAAATGTTTCTTAATTCCTTTGTCGTCCTCCTACTCTTTAAGAAAGTCTGAAAATCTCTCCTTTATTGTTCCATTAGTGAGGAAGGAGGCAGGTTGGCGGTCCTTCTCCTATTTGGCCCCTAATGACGGAAACCATTTACCTGCATCTTTGAGGTCAATAACATCCTATTGTCATTTCAGAATTCTACTCAATACTCACCTCCAAACAGTTTGCCAGTGTTTGTAATGCTGTTTCCACACTGCTCCTTATGTGTTAATCCGTTAATCTGAAATTGTGTAAACTGCAACTGACACAAACTCTGTTAATGATGATTCTATATAGTTTTGGTAGAAGTGGGTTGTGAAAGCAAGTGCTAGTTGTTGTATTGTGTACTATCCTTCTTTTATATGTAGCCCTTTTATTACTCACGAATTATATGAGTGGGCTCTGGGTTCTTTTACTCTCGTACTGTGTTTACTCAAATGTTAAGTAATATTTTGGATCTCTGCACTGTATTAAAGTTAAGCACCACATACTACGGTACAGGTGTATAAAGGAGGCAAATACTCAGTCACGACTTTACACAAGGTATGAAGTATGAACAATAATCCCTCTTTAATTAACACAGAATAGTAGTAAATAAAATAAAACAAAATAGGGTTTAAACACAATAAAGACAGAGCAGCTCTTCTCTGCTCAGACCTCAAAAGTATACACACAGTGTGTCACTTAAAATTCACCGTTTCAATACAGCTTATAGAAATGGTTATTCACTAATCCTAAAGCCGGCAAACCCCAAGTTAACACTACGTAGCAGGCCTGTATCAACGCTTGTGAACGTAGTGACCCAAAACTCAGTGGTCGTTTCACTCAAAGAGTAAAATAAAATAAAGTTAAGGTACCTTGTGCAAGATGACTATTAATCTCCAAAGATTTACTCCTTTCTGTGCTGTCCTCGTCTCCAGCAAAAACACAGCGCGGCACTCACAGTCACAGCTCCAACTCCAAAGGTAGTTCAAGTGCGTGGTCCACACCCGGTCACGAACTCCTGGTCCTTGTTCCAACGTTGCCAGAGGTACTCTGAGCGCTCCCGGGTGGCTCAGAGCGCTATCTGGGTCCAATCTCTCGTTGTCCAGTACGGTAACGATTAGGGTTGGGCGATATGTAAATTTTTTTCAATCGCCTATCGCCAGTCCAGCAAATGGCGATAGGCGATATATTCGCGGACGTGACGTCAGAACTTTTTTGCGCGCTGAACACCTGTTGAAGCAATTTAGAAGACAAAAATTCATTGGACTGAGTTTAAGACAGAAATCTTGTAAATGCAGTTGGCTACTAGGTTAAACGAAAAAAGAAGCCAGAATCTTTTTTGCACCACTGTGGTTATTTATTGTTTTAATGGAAGCGCACATGCTCCCAGCCCAAGGAGTTAATTTTATTTTCTATTGTTTTAGGTTAATCTATTGTTTCATTCACTTGGCCGAGTTTGAAAAATTGAATCACTGTAAAGACCCCATAAATAGGCTACAGTTATAGGTGAAAATAAAGAAGTTGGTCTTTGATTCCCACCATTGTGGTTATTGATTAAATAAACGTAATTAATTTCCGAGTAGCCTACTTCTGTCATTTTTTCTTTCTGTTAAGTTTGAGTAGCCTAAATTGGTGGAGGCAGGTCACAGGCGGGGTGGGAGGTTATGCACGGTCCTTTAGTGTGTGCGCGTGTGCACGAGACTTCTGAAAGAAGGCAGCACCAGGTATGGAGAGAGGCTGGATGATGGAAAAAAAAAAAAAAAAACTCCCGACACCTGCTGCACGAGCCACAGCGTGCGCCTGCGTTGTAGCTAACTAAACGTGTTGGCTCATGTACATACATACATATATATATCTCTCTTAATATCGCTCTTATATAAACGATCGTCGAATGGCTCAGCCTATCGTCGATGGTCGATACATTCGTTCAATCGCCCAACCCTAGTAACGATCCTCTACAAGCTTCTAGGTCCAGCTGATTTAGCGAACAGCAGCCTATAGTCCTTTACCGAGCTTGCTAGCATCGGCTACTTGCTATGTTATAAGCTAGCGGCAAAACAGTCTAGAAGTTTCGAGTGGAAACTTAATCGTCCTCTTAATCACAAATACTCACAGTGGGTTATCGTAGGGACATACCACGGCACAGATTACTTTTATATTACAAAGACAAACAAACTTTTAGCGGTAGCTATTGACTCATAGTCGGCCGAACCGGATCTCTCTCGGATTCTCGCATTGCGCTCCCTCTCCAAACTCGAGTTACATTCAAGTACTATCTCTGCATAGGAAAATACACTTCTCACACATATCATATATAAAATAAAAGCGTTATTTTAACATCGTAGTCACATTTTAAAGATAAACATGAGCATTTTTAATAAAAGAAAAGGAAATGAATTTACTCCTTTTTAACCTATTTATGTAGTTATGAACTAAGTTATTTACTTACTTTTACTTCATGAACTTAAATGCACCTCAGACTTTGTCCAGGCTACACCCTCTCCCCTCTAAACGTCTGGTGTCCCCAACAGACTACCAAAGAACTCTAAACCAGGGAAGTAGCATGACCCCCAGACTATGTGTACTGGGCACATTAACCTTGTCCAATAGTAATCACAACCCCTCTATGAATGATTGTGATTGGCTGATCTTTAGCCTTTCCCGGCTCATCATAAGTTAAACGTACTACAGGTTTAACAGATCTCTTAGACCTAAGGTCCAGAGTTTTAGCCAGTTGGTTATGGGGCGTATTTAATTTTGGGACTCTGGCAGACCGTAGGGTTCTGGGGTCCATCTCCGACGCGGGGGCAGGCTCATGGATATCCACGTCATCTGGTTCCGAGTCCTCTTGAATGATCTCTTCTTGACTGATCTCTTCTGAATCGGTCTCAGGTTCCCCATCCCTATCAGGCTCCACCACATTCTCCCTTTGTCGTTCTTCATTTGTATTTTCCTCATTTGAGGAGTTTTCCTCCTTATCATCCTCTTGGTCAGTGATGAGAGTCTCTGGTGGTATTTCTTGAGATCTGAGAGCATGCCTTATGCCTTCTTGGACCCTTTCTCTTGGGTAGTATGGTCTTTGAGGTTCATAGTACTCATACTCTGAAGATGAGTCGGTATCTTGCGACACTTGGGGCTCAGGCACAACTAGTGGCGGCTTTGAGGACTTGGATGTTGTCTTTTTACAGTTTTTGTCTTCATTGGAGATTGGCAATCTCACATGTTGTCCAATAGGCAGAATGTGGTCTCTGTGGACTGTCTTCACTTTTCCACTTCCACTTTCTTTTTTCAGTTGGTAGACGGGGAGATTTGGCATTTTCCCAACGACTTTGTAAGGTATTGGACTCCATCTTGTTTGCAACTTATGTTTTCCTTTCAAGCCCCAGTTCCTGAGTAAGACTCTGTCACCAACTTCTAAGGACTGGAAGCCAACTCTTTTTTCATAACTGTTCTTGTTCTTTTGATGAACTTTGTCTGCTGTTTCCGAGGCCAACCTGTAGGCTTGATGCAGGTCCTCCTTCAACTTAGACACATAGCGAGAGTGACTTTCCACAGCTTTGTCGAGGGATGTCCCGAAGCACAGATCTACCGGGAGCCTGGCTTCTCGGCCGAACAGAAGATAATAAGGCGAAAAGCCAGTGGCGTCACATTTTGTGCTGTTATAAGCATGAACCAGGTAAGGTACATGTTGACTCCACTGTCTCTTCTTCTCCGCACTAAGAGTTCCCAGCATAGAGAGTAACGTGCGATTGAATCTCTCCGGCTGCGGGTCTCCTTGAGGATGATAAGGGGTCGTCCTCGACTTCCTTATCCCCATAATGTTGAGTAGGTCCTTGATCAGGCGACTCTCGAAATCGCGGCCCTGATCGGAATAAATACGGGCTGGTAGGCCATAGTGGACAAAGTATTTATCAACTAGGGTCTTGGCGACCGTTTGTGCAGTTTGGTTCTTGGTTGGGAATGCCTGAGCATAGCGCGTAAAATTATCTGTGACCACCAAGACGTTTCCCATGCCTTTGGAATCTGTCTCCATGGAGAGGAAATCGATGCACACCAGATCCATAGGACCACTACTGGAAATCTGGTGAAGCGGGGCAGCTCTCTGGGCTGGAGACTTGCGCGTGACACATTCACCGCAGTTCTTGATGTGTAGCTCAACATCCTGTGACATTTTTGGCCAGAAGAACCTTTTACGCAGTAGGTCAATGGTCCTTTCAATGCCAAGGTGTCCTGACTCGTTATGGACAGATTTCAGTATAGTGCCATGATATTGCTTGGGCAGGACAAGTTGGGTGACCTCTTCACCTCCAAGTCGCTTGGTGATGCTATAGAGTAATCCATCTTGTATGGTCAGCTTGTCTTTTTCCTGTTTTAGGTAGGATACCTCAGGACTGATATCTGACCACTGGCTCAGTTGGAGTGCTTGAATGGCAGGTCCGATTACCGAATCCTGCTTTTGGGCATTTGCAAGATCCACTTTTGGGACGTGTTCCAATGACTGGAGCTCCATTTAAAGTGGGAAGGCATAGATATCTGGAACACATTCTGGGGAAGCTCCAATTTGGTCAACACACCGAGTAGAACTATCTGAGGGTTCGGACCCTCATATTCTTTGACAGATTGACTGCACAGCTGACTCAGATATGGTCTCCCATTCAGTGGCTGGGTCTGCCTCTGGAAAGCGTCGGGAGAGAACATCCGCATCAATGTTGTGCTTTCCAGGTCGGTATTTGACATCAAAGTCATACGTGGACAAAGCAGCCAGCCATCTATGCCCCACCGCATTGAGCTTGGCTGTTGAGAGCACGTACGTCAATGGATTATTATCGGTACGTACCGTGAAACGAGCTCCGTACAGATAATCGTGGAAACGGTCCACCACTGCCCACTTGAGTGACAGGAATTCCAGCTGATGTATCGGGTACCGTTTTTCAGGCTGGCTCAGTCTCCTGCTAGCAAATGCAACCGGTCTCAAACCATCCTCTTTTTGCTGATAGAGGACTGCTCCAAGTCCTTTGAAGCTAGCATCCACATGGAGCTCGTAGGGCTTTGCTGGATCTGCGAAGGCTAGTACCGGTGCATGGGTCAAGCAGTGGATTATCTGGTGGAAAGCTTGTGTGCAGGAGTCATCCCACCACTCACCAAAGGGCTCTGCCTCTTTCAGGTAGATCTTGTTGGGATCAAGGCATTTCTTCCGGCTCTTTTGGGTTGGGGCATATCCTTTGGTCAGCTCGGTAAGTGGTCTTACGATGGCGGCATAGTTGGCGATGAACCGCCGGTAGTACCCGCTAAAACCCAAAAAAGACCTCAGAGCCTTCAGATCTTGAGGCTGTGGCCAAGTGGTAACGGCCTCGATTTTCTGTGGATCGGGAGAGACGCCGTGGGCGGACACGATATGTCCGAGGTACTTCACCTGTGTCTGACAAAACTGGCATTTGTCCAGGGAGATCTTCAGGCCAGCCTCTCCAAGACGATCCAAAACTTTGAGGAGCCTCTCCTCATGTTCCTCCAGCGACTTCCCAAAGACAATTAAGTCATCCAGGTAGACCAAGACCTGAAGGAGGTTCATATCTCCGACTGTCTTTTCCATTAACCTCTGAAAAGTCGCTGGCGCTCCAGTTATTCCTTGTGGCATTCTCTCGAATTGGAAAAAGCCAAGAGGGCAAATGAACGCTGTCTTCTCCTTGTCTTCCTCTGCCATGGCAATCTGGTAGTAGCCACTACGTAAGTCCAGTACGGAGAACCATTTGCTTCCAGACAAGGAGTCGAGTGCTTCGTCAATGCAGTGGGTTGTGTATTGGTCGGGCACTGTCCGGCTGTTTAGTAGCCTATAGTCGATGCACATCCTTATTGTTCCGTTTTTCTTGCGAACTATTACGATTGGCGATGCATAGGGGCTACGGGATTCTTTGACGATGCCTGTACACAGCAACTCTTGTAGATGCTTTCTGACATCCTGGATGTCCGCAGGAGCCAGCCGTCGCGATCTTTGCCGAAAGGGACTTGGGTCCAACAGACGGATAGTGTGCTCTACATCTTTGGCCAGTCCAACGTCCCACTTGTTGACTGAGAAGACTTGGGAATGTTCAGCCAGTTTTTGTCGGAGCTGATCCTTCCACTCTTTCGGCACAGGGGAGTCACCAAAGTTGATCTGGCTGCTTTCAAACTTGAGAGACTCAGACTTTTGGAGTGGCATGGATATGACACTTTCAGTGCGATACACATGACCCATGACTGTCCCTACTGGAATGATGGTCTCTTTGGCAGACTGGTTTTGCACAAAGATTCTGAAGTTGTTAACTTGTACGGCATTAGCGGGAACCACCATAGGCTGTAGTAGCACATCACCAGGCAAGGGGGCTAATGGGGAAGAATCAACCATTAGGATTTCTTTGTCAACTGTTTGCTTGAAGTCAACTTTACAGGAAACTTGCAGGTCTTTTCCAGGAGGCAGGATTAAAGGGCTCGGACCTTTCCATATCACACTGCCAACCTCATCATCGTTTGAGGTTAAGGAAACAGAGCCTGCAATTGTGGGTTTCTGCTCACTGTTGGCTTTGATGCCAAGGGCTTTGGTGATGTCAAAACCCTGTTTTTGGCATTGTTCTACCAGGTTGCGAACGTGGCTGGTGTTGGTGCCCACAATAACAGGAATCTTTTCTTCTTTTGGACTTGGGCAAATCAGGGCTAGAACTGTTACTGTGTGGCTGGTGCCTGTAACTTCAGCTGGATACTCGAAATCGACCACAACATAGCCACGATAGGGGTAGCTGACATTAGACTCACTTAAGCCCCACAGATCGAGACCAGTGACTGGTTGCACAGGAACTGAGGATAGATACTTTTTGTACCATGATTCAAAGATTATGGTGACCTGAGATCCACTGTCGAAAAGGGCATCACAGGACTGTCCATTAATTTTTAGTGGTACTACACTGAGTGGTCCAGTCAGACCTTCAGGAATTCCAGCTGGAGCAGGGGAAGTCAGCAGACCTTGCTTGACATTGCAGTTGGTATCTGGCTTCATACTTGTGTCAGTACTTTGACTACCTTTCATTGTCTTTACTGTTTGGATGAGCTTTCTGATTACTTTGGTCTGATTCTCAGGATTGCGACACTTTGCCATGAAATGACCTTTCTTGCCACATCTATAGCAGAACTGCTCATCTGTTTGTTGCTTGTTTCGGTAGGGAGGATTAGTTTTTGGCTTAGCCTCCACTGCTGTGACAGTAGTTGGTTTTGCTGAGGTTTCCTGTACAGCATCTCTTTGCGCCACTTTCTGTTGTAGTCTTTTAACTTGTTTCTTTAATGCAGCAAGCTCAGTGTCACCGCTGTGTTCACTTGGCGGTATGGTGGACACAGGTAGAGCACTGTAACTTTTCTCTTTGACATCTTGGGAGCTTGTCATGCAGGAAGCTAACTTGGCCTTGAGCTCTTTAACTTCAGCTTTCAGACTTTATATTTCTGCATGGCTGGATTCAGCTGATTGCTTCATTTGCACTGGGTGGACAGAGGCGTTAAGCTTTCTCCTTGAAGCCTCATATTCTTCCTCTGTACGGACTTCGCTTAGGAGTTGCAAAAAGGTTGGGGGCGCTTCCTTTCTTTCTCGTAAGCATAACTGGATTAGCATGAGGTCTGAAGCGATGGCCCCTCTCAAAAGCTGTTCCAAGCGAGCTTTGTCTTTGCAATCAACTGGAAATCCTCCCGTCTGTATAACTTTAGTAAGAGCTCTTTCCAGCCGTCTTAAGAAATCAGACAGTTTCTCTCCTGGCTGTTGTTGCATTAGCCGAAAGGCAAAGTAGAGATCATCTCCTGATTCAGCCGTGCCAAACGCGCTCTCTAGGGCTTCCAAGTATTCACTGGGGTTGGCCCAAAACTCAGTGGTCATTTCACTCAAAGAGTAAAATAAAATAAAGTTAAGGTACCTTGTGCAAGATGACTATTAATCTCCAAAGATTTACTCCTTTCTGTGTTGTCCTCGTCTCCAGCAAAAACACAGCGCGGCACTCACAGTCACAGCTCCAAAGGTAGTTCAAGTGCGTGGTCCATACCCGGTCACGAACTCCTGGTCCTTGTTCCAACGTTGCCAGAGGTACTCTGAGCGCTCCCGGGTGGCTCAGAGCGCTATCTGGGTCCAATCTCTCGTTGTCCAGTACGGTAACGATCTTCTACAAGCTTCTAGGTCCAGCTGATTTAGCGAACAGCAGCCTATAGTCCTTTACCGAGCTTGCTAGCATCGGCTACTTGCTATGCTATAAGCTAGCGGCAAAACAGTCTAGAAGTTTCGAGTGGAAACTTAATTGTCCTCTGCCACAAACTTAAGCACAAATACTCACAGTGGGTTATCGTAGGGATGGGCCGGGCTCGAACCAGCAACCCTTGGGCTGCAGGACGACCACTCTACCCACTGAGGGATGCCACCCCTTTATAGCACACATTCACTATAACGTGGAGCAAGCAGGCGAGACAGAATTTTCTCATCTTTGGACCTCAAACACAGGCTATGAGGACACACAACTGTTAAACATGCTGGTAAATAAATTATGTCCATCTTTACCACTAGATGGCAGTCATTTTTATGTACTGTACCTTTAAAGTAAAATGGCATCAAAACTCTAAAGCCTGGTACACATAACGATTTTTGGGCTGTTTTTGTCCCGATTTTGGCCTCTTCCCGACCTCGGAAGGCAAACGCCCGATCATCGTAAGATTTCCCTGTCCAGTTATCATTTGGTCAGAGGTTACGTCCTGATAATCCGCTCCGAAACGTGTCGTAGCCAACAATCGGGAATATTGAACATGTTCAATATTTCAGAGCCGATTTCTGAGGAACGCCACACAGTATGATCAAAACCGATGTTTTATCTTCACGTGTGAGGTCTCGACCAGATAAAAAATCTCACAAGATTAAAAAAATCGTTGTGTGTGTACCAGGCTTCAGTCAAAGCATGTTTTTTTCCTCATGGCAGAAGTTATTCTTAAAGACGATGACAGAAGAGCCCATATTTAAATATCTTTTATTTAAGAATGACATCCTCAGCTCTTGCAAATGGGTTCTAAAACTAAACACACACACAAAAATCTTTCGTTAAAACGTCCACATTTGACAAGAAGCAAGTCTTTTATTAGTGAGTTTTCATGTGGCCCTTTGAATCACAATTTACAGGAAACATTTTCAATGTTTTACAGGAATCAGCTTCTCAGCTGTCTGACTTCTGTTGAGGCCCTTAAATCATTACTAAGATCAGGGGCTTCAAATTTAAACACACAGTGGACCAAAATGAAAAAACTGGAACACGTTGAGGGCCGCCTGGTTCAATGTTTATTAAAAACTCATTTTAATGACTTTATTGCACATATTGTACCTGGAACTAACAGTCTAAAAATTGCCATTAATAATCAAAAAAAATTAAAATAAAAAAAAATATTTATTTTACTTGTTTGACAAATGAAACGTCCTGTAACAGCAAGATAATAAAAATGTAAAAAATTAAACTGCATTAAAGGACAGTTTGCTGCTCTGTGATGCTCACTAGTCTCAAGATGATATGCCTGTTGGCTCAAAAGCCTGGTTTATTATTTCACAACCTGTTGACAGTCAGGCATATATTGAGGGGTCATGGGAGTTTGCCCAACTGGTCTACATGTGCTTTGTGGACTTGGAGAAGGCGTTCGACTGTGTCCCCCAGGGACTCTTGTGGGGGGAACTCCGGGAGTATGGAGTGCCGGACCCGCTTGTACGAGCTGTCCGGTCCCTGTACGACCGGTGTCAGAGCTTGGTCCACATTGCCGGCAGTAAATCGGAATCATTTCCAGTATGAGTTGGACTCCACCAAGGCTGCCATTTGTCACCGATTCTGTTCATAACTTTTATGGACAATTTCTAGGTGCAGCCGAGGTGTTGAAGGGATCCAGTTCGGTGGCCTCGGGATTGGGTCTCTGCTCTTTGCAGATGATGTAGTTCTGTTGGCTTCATCGGGCCTCGATCTTCAGCTCTCACTGGAGCGATTTGCAGCCGTGTGTGAAGCGGCTGGGATGAGAATCAGCACCTCCAAGTCCGAGACCATGGTCCTCAGCCGGAAAAGGGTGGAGTGCTCTCGCCGGGCCTGAAACGTGGAGGAGTTCACAGATCTCAGGGTCTTGTTCATGAGTGAGGGAAGGATGGAGCGGGAGATGGACATGCGGATCGGTGTAGCGTCTGCAGTGATGTGGACTCTGCATCGGTCTGTCGTGGTGAAGAAGGAGCTGAGCCAAAAGGTGAAGCTCTCGATTTACCGGTCGATCTAAGTTCCCACCCTCACCTATGGCCACAAGCTGTGGGCAATGACCGAAAGAACAAGATCGCGAGTACAAGCGGCCGAAATGAGTTTTCTCCGCAGGGTGGCCGGACTCTCCCTTAGAGATAGGGTTAGAAGCTCAGTGATCCGGGAGGGAATCAGAGTAGAGCCGCTGCTCCTCCACATCGAGAGGAGCCAGATGAGGTGGCTCGGGCATCTGGTTAGGATGCCTCCTGGACGCCTCCCTGGTGAGGTGTTCCAGGCACGTCCCACCGGAAAGAGGCCCCGAGGAAGAGGAAGACCCAGGACACGCTGGACGGACGACATCTCTTGGCTGGCCTGGGAACGCTGGTGAATGTGGCCGGGGAGAGGGAAATCTGGGTTTCCCTGCTTAAGCAGCTGCCCCCGCGACCCGACTCCGCATAAGCGGTAGAAAATGGATGGATGGATGGATGGATGGATATATTAGTGCTGGGCACGTTAACGCGTTAATCGCGCTTAATTAACGGTGTTAATTTTTTTAATCGAGCGTTAATTTTATTTTTTTTTCTGGCCGCTGGCTTTGATGACAGAAACATGGCGTCCACGTCTCTCTTCCCTGCTGCAGCGGTGCGTCTGACGTGATCAGGAGAGAGCGGGTTTATTAAAATAAAGACATGTTTTCTGTCTGGAACAGGAAGAAGAAAAAAAGAACTGACGTTTCTCTTTGTCAAAATACATGCAGATGGACAGAACGTCGTAATTTTTGGACGGGAAACTTTTTTATTATTATTATTTTTAATAAATGCAGTTTTAATTTATGCAAGACAGCAAAGGTAAGACATGCTTTCTGACTTTTACAAACGTGAAGCATAAATCGGTCTTCTTCTGCCTCTGAATCTTGGTCATATTAAGATGAAACTTCCAGCTGTGGGATCTGTGAGATGTGAGCTTTCAGTAGAGGAGTCGTTTGTTCGTGTTCATGCCGTGGGGTGGACACGGGGAGACATCATTTGTGTTTACATATTTTTTTTACTTTGTGTGGCTGCTCTTCAAATAATTTGTTGTCTTAAGTGTGTTTAGTGGTGACAGAAATGGTTTCACTGAGCTGGTAGCTGAGATTCTGGACTTTCTGTGGATACCACACATGTTTATAGTTACATCTACAGACCTGACGCTACACCCGGAACGAGATGTTAACCCTTAACTCCCGGTAGCGGAGGCTGAAAATGAAAGTTTAGAGAATTTATATCCAGAAATCTGGATAATGAAACACTGAAGGTGCATGGATGGAAGTTATTGTGCATATTGTGAATATTTCTCTCTCCTCACCATCTAGAAGCTGTGAGATTCTCATCCTGCTTTCTGTCTGTTCACCTGATGCTGATATTCATCACATATTGTTCCTTCTGTGTTTAGAAGGAAGCAGCTTCACAGCTTTAAATCCATCCTGCTGACTTTTTACCTTTTAGTTAGTAAATCCTGAACATTTCATCCTTCTTTCTCATAAATATTTGGTTTTATATATGAAGAAATATTTTATCTGAAAACTGCTGCTAAACCTGTTTATGTTTGGTGCAGGGGTCTGCAACCTTTCCAATCCAAAGAGCCATTTTTCCCTCAGACAGCTAAATAAAACTACTTTAGAGACGCAGATGTTACGAAACGTTTCAAAAAGGCAAGTTAATATATATTTTTAATAAAGAGCCACCATAGGATGTTTGTTATTTTTGAAGAACCACATTTTTATTTCCATTTTTAAGGTTTTAAAATAAAGAAAAACATAAAACATTTAGCTACATATTTAGAGGCATTGTGGAAGGTCCAGAGAGACACTTGCAGCTCCAGAGTTGCAGGTTGGAGACCCCTGATGTTTGTAAACCAAAACTTACCGCATTATTTTTTTTATAGCTGTAGGCCTTTTTGTAAAGGAAAGAGACGTTTTGCGCGTAACGATGCGATTAATCGCAGCATGTCATGTGATTAATTGCGATTAAAAATTTTAATCATTGCCCAGCACTAATATATATATATATATAGATATATATCTATATCTATATATATATATATATTAGGGCTGGGCGATTAATCGATAAAATCGATAAATCGAATTTTTCATTTCTGGAGTTTTATTTATATGAAAATCGGGATTTTTTTTCCATGGTTAGTTAGCACCAGACGTAACCTTCCCTCCACACCAGAACGGTGTTTGTCTGACAGATTTCAGTGAAGTGACGCTTTACTCATGCCTGGGATTTAGCTGTTTGTATAACTGCAGTGAGAAATGCTGCTTTCTATGAGATGCAGAAGTCAACTTTAGCCCACAAACCCTCGTTAAGAGACAACCTTCATCAGGGGAATTATTTCTGCAGTGGATCCTGTATGATAAGGATCCAGATGGAAAGAGATCACGGATGCATTGTGTAGCGTATTTCTATATAAGATATGAAGTCGTTTTATATGGTGGAAAAGCTATGACATATGCTTTATTTTTCCTGGCATTCATCAATATAAACAAATGTTTTTCATAAGTTTATTTATGTTTTGTAAAAGAAAAGAAAACAATCGATTAAAATCGGAAATCGGATTTAGTTATAAAAAATCGGAGATTTTATTTTTAGGCCATATCGCCCAGCCCTAATATATATATATATATGTATGTATGTATATATATATATATATATATATATATATATATATATATAGAGAGAGAGAGAGAGAGAGAGATATATAGAGATATATAGATATATAGATGTATATCTATATATATATAGTGAGACATCGTCTTCTTTCTTTATCTCTGCTGAGAGTTGCACATGCACAATAAAGTCTGCCAGGGGAAAAATATGGCAGCAGACCAGGAAACAAAACAGAGGCAGAGGACGTCAAAATTCTGCAACAACTTCACAAAACTTATAAAATAAGTTAATGACATGAGAGATTTGTAAAGCAGACCTTGCGTACCACAGAAGTACGTCCAATATGAAACTAGATGAGTAATTTCATGCTACTATTTATCTGTCTCAGCTGTGTGAATTCTCATGTGTTTCACCAAAGCATCATGGCGAAAGAAACATTTTCCACATGTTGGACAAGAATACGGCTTCTCACCTGTGTGAATTCTCATGTGTTTCACCAAAGTACTCTTGTAACTGAAACATTTCCCACATGTTGGACAAGGATACGGCTTCTCACCTGTGTGAATTCTCTTGTGTTTCACCAAAGTATCCTGGCGACCGAAACATTTTCCACATGTTGGACAAGAATACGGCTTCTTAGCTGTATGAGTTGTCATGTGTTTCACCAAAGTACTCTGGCGACCGAAACATTTTCCACATGTTGGACAAGAATACAGCTTCTTAGCTGTGTGAGTTGTCATGTGGTTCACCAAATGAGTATTTTGACTGAAACATTTCCCACAGGTTTGACAAGAATATGGCTTCTCTCCTGAGTGAATTGTCATGTGGCGTACCAAAGCACCCTGGCGACCGAAACATTTTCCACATGTTGGACAAGAATACAGCTTCTTAGCTGTGTGAGTTGTCATGTGGTTCACCAAATGAGTATTTTGACTGAAACATTTCCCACAGGTTTGACAAGAATACGGCTTCTCTCCTGAGTGAATCCTCATGTGGCGCACCAAAGCACACTGGCGACTGAAACATTTCCCACAGGTTTGACAAGAGTACGGTCTCTCTCCTGTGTGAGTTCTTACATGAACAGTTAACTTACTTTTCGTTTTAAACTGTTCCCCACAGAACTTGCAGGAATGTTGTTTCTCATCTCTTTCATTACAATGACTTTCTAACAGAAAGGTCTCTCCTACGTTCTCATTTGTCTCCGTTAGACAGCTCTTTTCTGGCTGTGTATCTGCACACGTTGTTGGTCCTGAGTCTTGGTCTGCAGGAGGACTGTAAGAGGGTGTATGGTCCCTGTTTGGTTCTGAATCACTGTGACAATCTTCCTCATGAGCAGCCGGTATTGAAAACTGATCAGTTTCATCCTTCAGCCAAAGCTGCTCTTCCTCCTGACTGCTGAGGTGTTCCTCCTCTTCCTCTTTAATACGAGCAGACTCTGGTTGCTCCTGGTCCAGGTTTGAGTTCTGGTTGCACAGCTGCTGGTCATCTTGAAGAGCTTCATCCACCTTGTAGACATATTGATGTGGAACCTCTGGAGGGATAAAGGGACAAATGAAAAACATGAAGAAAGATTTAAGTTTAGGTTAATTACTAGGGTTCCTAAAAAAGAAAAAATAGGACTTAATATTTATATTATTACTTATTTAACCATAATAAGCTTCACTGAGACTAAAAATCTCTTTTCCAAGAGTGGCTCGAGCATCTGGTCAGTATGGCTGGACGATTATGACCAAAATAATAATCACGATTATTTTGATCAATATTGTAATCACATTTATTAATCAGGATTATTCACCGTGTTTGGAAAAACAGGTGTTTTTATTTAGTTATAGACAAACTATGTGGAAACAATTTTAGTGAAAAATTAAACTTTAATTTACTATAGATGACAAATAATGCAACAAATACATTTACCATTAAGTGACGCTAATGCTGTAGGTGACGTAGTTTCTGGGGAGACGGCAGATTCAAACTAGGCGCGCCCAAACATTTATGCTTTCAATCAATTGTATTTTGTGCCAGCCTAATCAAAATATTCTTTAAAGTAGAAAAATAGTGTCTTTAAAAGGTACACTCTGGAGCACAGCGGGGAGGATTTGGCCAGCCTGACAGATTTTATAGATCGTTGTTATCGTCATGGGGAAACCAAACAACACGTCCACCCCCTCCACCTAAGCCAAAGCCAAGAGACAGCGAAATGAGGATTCACCTGGAGCTATTTCACCACCGGGGAATGACTCAACAGATGTTCTGATCTCTATAGATAAGAAACTCAGTAGTTTTGATGCGCGTTTGAGCCTGGAAGAAATTCTCTACAAGGAGTTCCAGGTGCTACGTGAATCATTAAATTCAGCCAGAAGCAGGTGGAAACTCTGGCTGTAGAAAATGCCGGTCTCAGAGAGTCGGTAAAAATCACTCGCCGAGGGCTTGACCCGTCTCTCAGAAGAAAACAAGAAGATGAAGGAAACGGTGATCGATCTGCAGGCACGGAGCATGAGAGAGAACCTGGTATTTGCAGGGATTCCAGAGCAGACGGAGGAGGACCCCGGTGAAAAACTTCATCAAAACCCACCTGAAGCTCTCGGAGGAAATGGTGAAAAACATCTCCTTTCACAGAGTCCATCGGTTCGGTGGGAGGAAACCCGGGTCCAGCAGACCAAGATCTATTGTAGCGAAGTTCGTCAGCTTCAAACAGAAGGAGCAGGTGAAGAACCAGGGCCGCGAACTGAAGGGAACCAACTTCGTAAATGAACGATATCCCAGAGAGATTCTGGACGGACGGAAAGTCCTATTTCCCATCAGGAAGAAATCCATCAGTGAAGGTGCTCGCGCTGTCATCGCAGTGGATAAATTATTTATTTATTTATTTATTTATTTTTTTTTTTTTTTTTTTTTTTTATTTTTATAAATTATTTATTAATGGACAGCTGTACCGCGACCCGGACATCACTCCGTGGCTCTACTGACTTGGTATGTGCTTTAATTTTCCTGTTTTCTCACTAGATCATGTTATATCCTTAAAACTGCCATAAAAGATAATTTAGTTAACAGTAAATCCACTGCCCGTCTCCACTACACTGCTCTCAGCACAGATGCGTTTTTTAAATTACTTTTTTCTTTGGCACTGTCGCTCTTTTCACTCTTTACACTTCTTCTCTCCGACCCTTTAACGGTTAACGGTAACACTTGTCATTATATTATATACACATTCGCACTTTTCATGATTCACAGGAACACACACAGAACAGCACAAGCGCACATACATCTCTGTCACAACCAGCTGGCAGATACACATGCATGCGGAGAAGCAGTGGGATGCACGCAACCACGCTTCAGTAATATGCATATAGCCTCATCTCTGTGGTTGGTTCATGAACGAACTCACATTTCTCACTTGGAATGTGCGTGGAGCTGGCACAAGGGAAAAGAGGTTAAACATTTTTAATCGTTTGCAAGAAATGAAAGCAGATATAATATTACTCCAAGAGACTCATTTATCAAATTCAACAATAGATCTTCTCTCAACAACCTAGTTTCCACACGTGTATTCAGCTTGTTATAATTCTAGGCAGAGAGGAGTAGCAACTCTTATTAATAGAAGGTTAAATTTTGACATAGATAATACAATCATAGATCCAGAAGGCAGATTTATAATAGTTACTTTATCTATTAAAAATGTTAAGTTATGTATCGCAAATATATATGGTCCAAATGTAGATGATCCCTCCTTCTTTCACTCCCTCTTCGCCTCTATGGTCACTCAGATAACACATTAATTATAGGAGGTGATTTTAACATTATACTGGACAAACAAAGTACCACAGGAGCTCATCGAGTCTGGAAATCCTCAGAAACTGTGAAACATGAAGGATTTTGGTCTCTGTGATGCTTGGCGCTCTCACCATCCCACATTAAGAGAATACACTTTCTTCTCTTCAGTTCACCATTCCTATTCTAGATTAGATTATTTCTTAACTAGCAGCTCGCTGATGAATGAAATGAGATTTAATACGTCATTACTTAAAGATCCTGAGTTTATCAGCTACTTTAAAAGAGAATGGTCCTTATATCTAGAAAACAACAACTTGCCAGAAACTTCAGCGTGTGTTCTTTGGGAAGCAGGAAAAGCAGTAATGAGAGAGAAAATAATTTCCTTCTCTTCTCATAAGAAAAAGAAGGAAACTTTGAGAATTTCAGAGTTAGAACTCAGAATTAAATCTTTAGAGGAGCTTACCATGTCTCCCCAGAAGAACACACACTAAATGCTATAAGGAAAGCTAAACTTGAATTTAATGAAATAATAGATAAAAAGACGCAATTCTTGGTGCAAAGACTTTGTTTGGAGAACCTTGAGCATGGCAACAAATCTGGAAGGTTCCTGGCTAATTTTAAAAACAAGCAAGGAGAAAACAACCATCTCCTCTGTCAGAGATCCAGAAGGAAACATCAGCCACCACCCTGACAAGATAAATAACACTTTCAAAGAATTCTATAAAACATTATATACATCACAACTAACTACAACAGATGACAATATTGTTAAATTTCTTAGTAACATTAATCTTCTTCAATTAAAACATGAAAATAAAATGGTCTTGGATTCCCCCCTTTCAGTTGGCGAACTCCATGAAGCTCTCCAGCATATGTCCAACAATAAAGCTCCAGGTCCAGATGGTTACCCAGCAGAATTCTACAAAGAATTCTGGACAACGTTGGCACCCACTTTCTACAATATGATATTAGAAATAAAGGAAAAACAAAAAATACCTTCAAATATGAACCTAGCCAATATTACTCTACTGTTATAACCAGGTAAAGACCCGACACTTCCATCCAGTTACCGTTCAATTTCATTAATAAATGTAGATCTCAAAATAATTAGCAAAGCTTTGGCCAGTAGAATAGAAAAAATAACCCCTCTAATAATACATCCTGACCAAACAGGCTTTATTAAAAGTAGACATTCTTCTACTAACATGCGTAGATTAATTAACATCATAGATTATTCTACTCTACATAATCTGGAATCCACAGTCATTTCTTTAGACGCAGAAAAAGCGTTTGACCGAGTAAACTGGAAATTTTTATTTGCAACGTTAAACAAATTTGGGTTTGGGTCATCTTTCATAGATTGGATAAAAATATTATATAACAACCCAAATGCATGTGTGAAGACCAATAATCAAACCTCTCCAATCTTCTGTTAGCAGAGAGGCACCAGACAGAGCTGCCCACTTTCTCCATCACTCTTTGCTATTTTTATTGAACCCCTAGCTGCTGCCATAAGACAAAATAAAGAGATTAAAGGAATCCATGCCAAAAATATAGAACATAAGATAAGTCTTTATGCTGATGATGTATTACTTTTCCTCCAGAACCCACCGACATCTCTCCCCCAGACAATCCCCCTTATTAACACATTCTCATCAATATCTGATTACTCTATTAACTGGTTTAAGACTATTGTTATGCCCATTAATTGTGACCTACAAAACACACCCAATACTACAATACAGTCTGGAAACATTAGATATCTAGGCATAAATGTTTCCCCCAGGTTATCAGAACTAACAAAGCTAAATTATGTCCAGCTACTTAAAACAATAGAGGATGATCTCTCACGGTGGAGGTGCTTACCCATATCACTCATGGGGAGGGTTGCCACAGTTAAAATGATGGTTCTATCTAAAGTAAACTATCGGTTTTTAATGATACCCATTAAACCATCCTTCAACTAGTTTAAGTCACTGGACTTACATATATCAAAATTTTTATGGAAAAACAAGCCATCACGTATCAGTCTAAAAACTTTACAACAGACTAAAGATAGAGGCGGATTGGAGCTACCCGACTTTAATCATGTTTTCTTAGCTAACAAGATGCAGTATATCTCCAAATGGCTTAAACCTAGCAGTCTGGATGAACCATGGTTAGATGTAGAGCAAGCATTATGTGAGGATCTGGTTATATGCAACTCATACAATTCAAAATTCTGCATAAAACTCATTATACAGGACAAAGGATGTTCAGGATGGGTCTGTCACAATCAAACATCTGCCCACACTGCAATGAAAACACACCTGACAACTATCTCCATGCCTTGCGGTCCTGCACACCTGTCCGCAGGTTCTGGCTTCAGGTATGTGTGGACATGTCAACATGGTTTAAATGTAATATTCCTGCAAACCCAGCACTATGTCTACTAGGTGACTTGGGTGACATTAATATGACAACCAACTCTGCACACATGATACACACAGCATTATGCATCGCAAAGAAAACTATCCTAGTGAACTGGAAAACCAAAAATAATCTGTGTTTTCAGCAGTTTAGGAATCTCTTAGTTGACCACATCAGTAGTGAGACAATGTCTGCCTCCTCAAAGAACCATTTAGCTGAATCTCATTCCCTCTGGTCACCTGTGCTTGGCTCCATCACTTAGTGTAGGTAGGTGGAGGACTGTGACCTCGTTGCTTTGGGGGTTGGAAAATGGCCGGGAGTGACTGGTGGTTGCGGGTTCTTAGTGGTTGCCCGTGGTGCGGGACCGGGCTGCTCTGTGATGGGGGTGGCTCTGGGTCCGGCCCTGTCATAGGCTGTGGGGGCCAGCGGTTGGAGTCGCCTCGTGGCGGGGAGTGAGGCCACTGGTGGCGCCTGGGTCGGTGGGCGTCGGTCCTGGGCCGGGCGGCCGGGCTATTCCGGGGCAGGCTGGGCGGGGGTTCTGGGCTCTGGTGCCTGGGGGTGGTCCTCCTCCCTCCGAGGTGGTGGGGTCCGCATGTGCCGGGTGTCTAGGCCTGCCCGGATGTGCTGCCATGGTGTGGGTTGGTGCATGCCCTGGTGTCTGGTTGCCGCCCTGGGACCCAGGGTATGGCCTGGGAGCAGGAGGGGTGTAGGGGTTTGGAAGAGGGCTGAGTGGGATTTGGGGGATTATGGGGGGAGGTGCTGGGGTGTGAGGCAGGGATGCTTGTATGTTGTGTGTGTGTCTATGCTTTGGATGTTTGTGTGTGCGCATGCGTATGCTAGGATGAGTGGGAGTGTGTAAGATCATAGGTGAGTAGGTGGGGTGGGATGACATGACCCTGTGGGGGGGCCTGGGGGTGGTGCGCCGTGGATCTGGGCTCTCCCGCTATTCTGCTTCCGCTCCTCACCCTCCCCCTTGGGTGTCTAGTGGGTGGGTGTCTTCTGGGGTCGGTGGAGGCTCGTTGGCTGCAGTCTCTGCGTGGCCTGGTCATGGGGAGCGGCTGCCTCTGGCCTGTCTTGTCCTGGGGGGCCTCCTGGGGAATGGGGGTGCCTAGTGCTGCTAGCAGCTCACCATCCGGAGGGAGGTTCTCTTCCCTTCGGACTTACATCACTGGACCCCTCTTCTTCCCCGCTCTCTCTATCTCTCTTACATATACACATAGACACACACACATAGGGATGTGGGAGGCATGCACGTCATGCAGGGTGTAGCCGGGGGGGACCACCCAAGTGGCTTCCTTAGCTGCACCCTGTGGGTTTAAATTACACTTAGAGATCAAAACACCAACATAACACACAAACAACTTCTGGGGGGCATGTCATGTGGTGTGTAGAGGGCGTGACTACTAACATGACCTTGCTCCCAGCACAATTTGGTCACTGCCCCCCAGTTTTACTTGCAAAAAACACACTCACCACAAACAGTCATGAGCGGGGAGGTGGAAGAGGAGGACAATGGTGACACCTCACACCCCTCTTCCTTTGGGGCGCCGCTGGGGGTGTATAGGGGAGTTGGTTGCCCTGGGGGCCGGGAACCGGGGTGGCTGGGCTGATGAGGGGCTGCTGATCTTGGGGGATACCTCTTTGGCCGCATCTGGGTGGGAGGTGATGGGGGGGGGGGTCGCTGGATTTGTCGCTAGTCATTTTTTAAGAAATGGCTAGAGGTGAATGAAAACTCGCTAAATACAGTGATGAAGTCGCTACGTTGGCAATAGAGCTGCAACTAATAACTATTCTGATGGTCGATTAGTCACCGACTATTAAAACGACTAGTCGACCAATCGGATTATGAATCTCATGATTATTATAAATGGATCTTATTTCACTTTCAGCTTTGAAATCTTGCATGAGGTTGTTATGTAAGTCCGACATTCCTCCTCTTTAAGTATTCGAGCGTTGCAGATGTACTTCCGTCGTACACAAGGTCCGCTTTACAAACCTCACATGTATTTAATTTATTTTATAAGTTTAACGTGAAGTTGTTCCAGACTTTTGACGTCCTCGGCCACCGTTTTGCTCCCTAGTTCGCCGCCATATTTTTCCTCTGGCGGACTTTATTGCGCATGCGCAACTCTCAGCAGAGATAAAAAAAGAAGACGATGTCTCACTCTGTAGTTTTTTTTTTTTTTTTGCAGACAATAGATGACGGCTAAATTCGTTGACGACTATTTTTATTGTCGACTAACGTCGACTAATCGTTGCAGCCCTAGTTGGCGGCACTGAGTACAACCAGCTGCCGGCTGTTAAAGGGGTGTGTTACTGCGCCCTTGTTATTTAGGCAGCTTAATGAAGCTTTGGCTTTGCGTTGGCCTCCTGGTGGTTGGCAGACTACAGGGTGAGAATGTACGTGATCAGAGATGCAGCAGAGCCGCACTTTGAATGTAAATATCGTTGACGATCAGGTGAATTTAATTGTGGCCAAAATCGGATTAATTCTGCAGCCCTACTAGTCAGGATACCTCCAGGACGCCTCCCTGATGAGGTGTTCGGGCATGTCCCATCTGGAGGAGGCCGCGGGGAAGACCCAGGACATGCTGGACGGACGACATCTCTCGGCTGGCCTGGGAACGCCTCGGGATTCCCCTGGATGAGCTGTTGAAATTTCACAGTTTCATCCTTCAGCCAAAGCTGCTCTTCCTCCTGACTGCTGAGGAGTTCCTCCTCTTCCTCTTTAATACGAGCAGACTCTGGTTGCTCCTGGTCCAGGTTTGAGTTCTGGTTGCACAGCTGCTGGTCATCTTGAAGAGCTTCATCCACCTTGTAGACATATTGATGTGGAACCTCTGGAGGGATAAAGGGACAAATGAAAAACATGAAGAAAGATTTTAGTTTAGGTTAATTACTAGGGTTCCTAAAAAATAAACTTTTTTATACGTTTACTCGTTCCAGACTCTTGGTAGTTTTTCTCAGTTTGGGGACTGTGGGTAGTGACCGAAAGAACAAGATCGCGAGTACAAGCGGCCGAAATGAGTTTCCTCCGCAGGGTGGCCGGACTCTCCCTTAGAGATAGGGTGAGAAGCTCGGCGATCCGGGAGGGGCTCAGAGTAGAGCCGCTGCTCCTCCACATCCAGAGGAGCCAGATGAGGTGGCTCGGGCATCTGGTTAGGATGCTTCCTGGACGCCTCCCTGGTGAGGTGTTCCAGGCACGTCCCACCGGAAAGAGGCCCCGAGGAAGACCCAGGACATGCTGGAAGGACTACATCTCTCGGCTGGCCTGGGAACACCTCGGGATTCCCCTGGATGAGCTGGTGAATGTGCCGGGGAGAGGGAAGTCTGGGTTTCCCTGCTGAGGCAGCTGCCCCCGCAACCTGACCCCGGATAAGGATGGATGGGGGAACGGATGGATGGGCTGGGTTTGACAAACCAATGTTATTATTTTAATTATTAAAATAAAATAAGATTATTACAGTAATCTGATTACTGCCAGATAACTGATTTTGATTGTCAAGTAGATGCACTCAGTGTTTTATATATTAAAAAGTTAACTGAGATCATCTTTAATATTGAAGAAAAACAGGTGGTGTTACATAATCAGGTATAAATGAATCGATATCAAATCAGATTTAATCGAAATTGAATTGAAATAGGTTGTTGTGAATGGAATTGATTCAGGAAATTAGTGACGACATCCAGTCCTGATATATACGTGTGAGCAGGACGGCAGGACCTGGGCCGGCATTGAAAGCCTCGATCGGTTCTGCTGTCCGACCTGTTGTGTGCATGCGTGGTGTCGGAACAGCTCTAGTATGTTGATGCTAGCAAGCCACGTTCCGTCCCACAACTTTGGCTCGCTGACCCGGCATTTAAAGACCGGCTTTAGCCGGTCATGGGGAACGATCGGGAAGCTTTTTGTAAAGTGTAAAGGAAAACCAATAATGTGACCTGGAACGGTGTCACAGCGATCATATCACATGGTTTTTGGTGCAACTGCAAACAACCACCTGGTTTGTTGCTGTACTGTTCCATCTCCCATCAGCCCAAACATAAAAGCTACTGGTTATTCCAGCCTTGGACATACAGGGTCTATATGGGATTTCCTGCTACCACAGAGAAAATACCACTTCATTTTATGTGCTGTGTTAAAGTGACAGGTGGATATTTCAGTACTGCTGCTGCTCAGCTAAACTAGTCTGTACACGTAGGCTACCGTCCACATCTGTCCACATCTGTCCACATCTGTCCTGGTCCAGCTCAGAAACAGCTGTAAACTGGGCCAATGAGGAACATTTTCTTAGTCCAGGTTAAAGCTGATGAGGAGACTTTGTGACTTCATCAGTGTGTTTATCTGGCTGGAAATCTGCTTGTTGGCTTATTTTACTGCATGAAATCTTTGGCAGGTCCTGCTGGACCAAACAGACCTCCACAGGTGGGCTGCTGCATGGAAAAGTTTAATATGTTTAATATGCCTTAAATTGTAATGTTTTATTTTAGGATTAAAACACTGCTCTTTTAAAATAATGTAAAACATAAAAGAACCAGTCTTTTGAACGACTCTTTGAAGTGACGACTCCCGAATGAACGACTCGTTTCAAAGAACCATAAGTCCCATCACTACAAAACACACTCATTTTAAATGGGAACATCATCTTCCCCAAATAAAGATGAAAATGAAGCTTTTTTTCCTGAAAGGACCAAATTATCAGTCAGTTTTAGGTATTTACCCAGTAAGAACATGTGAAGTTCACTTACTTACCCGGTAACTGCAGCTAGTTCAAATGGGTAAATACGAGGAAACTACTGTTCAACAGCTTCATAATTACTCTGGATTTACCCATGAAGTTCTTAGTAGCAGCAACACATGACGGTAACTACAGAAACATGTCAGTAAAAACGTAGAAAGAAAGAAGTGTTGAAGTACAGTGAAAAGCTTCTATTATTTCCTGCTAACTACGTCCCTGCAAATATCTGCATTGGGGTGGTAGAGATGTGAAACGTCTGCAACCAGCCCACAGTGGCATCTCAGCGTCTCTCTTAGTGTTTCTGCCTGAAACTGCAGCTGCAGCATCATTTTCCTCTCAGTCTAAAACTAAATGCTGCCACGTGGACTACAGATGGGAATTAGTGAGAACGCTGGAATCTGCTACAGAGCATCTTTACCTTGTGGATCAGGTTTTCTACATGGTCCCTGACAAATAAAGCAAATAAATCTAAACTAAATGTACCGTAGAGCTCTGATCAGGATCCTCCATGAGTCCATGTGTTAGTTCATTCAGACCATCCCAGTGTTTCATACCTGTTCTGATTAACTTTATCTGTGGATTCCAGGTGATATCCAGCAGTCTGCGCTGACGATCGATCTCTTCTTCGTACTGGACGATGGTTTTTTCAAACTCTGTGAATATTTCTTCAGCAGCAGCAGTTAGTCGCTCGCTGATAAACTCTCTCAGATGCTGAACTGAAGACATTGTTGCTGAAACACTGAAATATTCAGCTGAGAGACGACAACACAACCGTCTTCCTGCTCCGTCCTCACACGAGGAAAGCTAACGATGCTGCTAGCGGCTTGTTTACTTCCGGTTGGTGTCACACTGGGAAGTTCCGGCAGCAGAAGAGGAAGTCCACCTTTTATTCCGCTTTGTATTGGAAACATTACTTACTTAAATGTACTTACTTAAATATAATTTAACCGTAGTACTTACCTAAATATGATTTAATTAATAACACCCATGACCTTAGAAACTAATGTTTAACCCTTTATAGGGATTTAATCTTTGTCCAATTACAAGACGTTTGAGAGCTAATCTGAATGTATAAATAAAACCTAAAATCACTCAGAGACCACAGACCTCCACCAAGCCATTGTAATGTGTTCCCAGTGATTTTAGACATTAACTTTGAGCCAGAATCTGATGGTAAACTTATCCCTAGAAAAAGAAGAAAATCCTGCATCCTGATCCAGATCACCCCTAAAATCTAATCTCTTGTTTCTTTTCTATTTTTGACATTTCCAGAAAATTTAATTAAAATCTGTCCATTTTTTTAGTTATGTTGCTAACAGACAAAGCAACGCTGCTGAAAACATGACCTCTACTTTGGTGGAGGTAATAATTTAAAGTCATTATGGTTTTCTCTCAGCTTTTTTCAGACACCTGCAGGATGACACACTTTCTCCTCTCCAGGCTGTAGAGCTCTGTGGTAATCAGTCTTCATGTCAGACTGGTTTGAGCTGACAGAAATGCTGCACTAACTCAGATAAAACTAGAACTGTGCTGAGCAGAAAAGCAGCTCAGGTTCATGAGTCTCCTCCTACTGTTTGACTGCAGCTGTGAACATCAGACCAAACACAAAACCTCTCACAGATAATTCATCCTGAACTCCAGGTCCACCATTTCTCCTCTGGAAACATGGAAACACTGGCTGTGATTTGCTTCTTTTCAGCTCTCGTAGGTACGTATTTTTATTTTATTGTCTCTTATTTGATCTTTTATTGGTGATGATGGGACTCAGTTTTCGGGTCTGTTTCACTCTTTACCTGCAGCTCTTTCTGACTGTAAAAGGACTCAATAAATAAACTTTACTTTCTTACTAGAATATGTGTGTATGAATGGTCAGAGCTGATCTTACATGAACATTTCCAAGAATCACAACAAGTTGGTAAATTCAACACTTTGCAGGAAAATGTCCTCGTGCACTAAACATGCACAGATCTGTGCATAAACATGATGAATAAATGAGGACCCTGTTCTACATCAATAACACATCTAAGCTCCTGAGATCAGAGTGATGAAGATGAAGCAGCCAGACTGTTAACCAGGAGGAAGAGTAACTGAGAGAAGAGAAACTACAGATGAAAGAGGAGACGGAGAGATTGAGGGAGGAGCTGAGCTGTTACTGAATTATAGAAGAGACACAAACTTCCACATTCAACACAGTTCAACACACAAACCACAAACATCACCTTTATTCAACATGCTGTCTTTGCAGACATTTGGATTCACTCTGCTGTTTCTAGTCATTCTAACAGGTTTGTTTGGTTCTTTAAAACATCCATTTCTGGATTTTCTGCATCTTCTTCAGTTATTTGACTTCTCTCTTCCTTTAGGTGTCAGCTGTGAAGAACTCACTGCAGTCAAGAATGAAGAGTCCAGTTTAGAAGGAAGCTCTGTTACTCTGTCCTACACTTACTCTAAAACACCAGCTGCTGGTACTGATTATTTCTTCTGGTATCGACAATATCCAGGAAAACCACCAGAATTCCTGATCTCTCACGCAGGAACAGGAAGAGAAATATCTCCTTCAGTTCCTGGACTGTCTTTTAAAGTGATTAAAGAACAGAAACAACTGGATCTGGAGATCTCCTCTGCTGCAGTGTCTGACTCTGCTGTGTACTACTGTGCTCTGCAGCCCACAGTGACAGGAAACAGCAAAACTCTGTACAAAAACCTTTGGAGCAAAGACAACGCAATACTCCACAACGTCCACTAGAGGGCCTCACACACTGTTAAAGCTCTGATGAAACACTGTGGGAGGATTCACACGAGCAGCAGATCCACACCAACAAGAAAACATGAAGCTGCAAACACTCTGACTGGATTCCAGCTGATATTCTCACTCAGCAGATCTGACTAAGGGTCTGAGGAAGGACCAGATGAAGGTCGTCTTACCCTCGTAGTGAACTTTTAACAGAGCTTGTACATGAAGAGAAGAAACCTTAAAAGAGAATAAAAGCATGAAGAGTAAAAATGTACAATGTAAAAAGTGTAATATAGTAACAATCAGTGTAAATACAGTTTATACATGAATATAGTAAAGGAAGTAATTATAGGTGTGATTATAATATTATATATAGAGCATAATAAGTCTAATTTCTTCCACATTTCCCCTCTTTTGATTAAAAGAAAAACTTGTTTTTTTATTAATCACACAAAGCATAAATAAATTTACCATAACACCTTCACACAGTTATAATCACATCAAGGGTCAAAATTCACACAGATTAAAAAAACTCATAAACAACACAAGTGGGAAATGAAGGAAGGATAAGAGCTGCTGGTCCCACATGAGCATAGACACCCCTAGGTTGTAGTAAAAGCAAAAGTTTAGAAAACACACACTGACGCACCCTAACATTACACTGAGGTTCAGAAATCATCTTCATCACTTTTAAAACCAGTAAACCAGCATCATCATAAAACCTGCTTGTTCCTGTAATCTAGAAAAACAAGTTATTAGAAAATAAGCAGATTGTACGACTGGACCCTGAAGGCCACGGCTCCGGTATCACCCCTGTGAAAGCAGCATCATCAGCAGCATGATGAGATGAATTCATGTGGACACGGTGGTCATTTTCTCCACCTGTAGAAGTTTATCCCAGAATGTCACAAGGGCCAACATCATGTTTGTGTTACACAGGACTCCAGGGAGACAAGAGCAGGTTAGCTAGACTGTATTATAAATCAGCACTCAGGAGAAGAATCATACTGGTACCGATACTGGAGAGTTTGTACCTCAGTAGAAAGTGGTCTCCTACTGATAGTTAACAGCTCGCTGGCATCAGGCATCTTTCCCAAGTTACTACAGATAGCTGCTATTAAGCCTCCTAAAGAAAAGGACTAGACGCCTCTATAATGAACAACTATAGACCGTCTCTAACCTCTTTTACTTCCAAGATTACTGAGAAAGTTGTATTTCACCAGCTTTTTAAATGAAAGTGGAAATCTGGATAAATTTCAGTCCGACTTCCGACCTCATCACAGCCCTGAAACAGCTCTGGTCATAGTGTTAAATGACATTAGGTTGAATACTGATTCTGGTCTAGTATCAGTCCTGGTTCTGGTCTAGTATCAGTCCTGGTTCTGGTGGATCTCAGTGCTGCGTTTGATACTGTAGATCACAGAATCCTGTTGCCCCTGCAACAACAACACAGACCTCCAGGAGTACACCAACGTCGTCACTGCCTACATCACCAAGTGTACTGATGATGTAACAGTACTCAAGACCATCACTGTTCGGGCCAATCAGAAGCCAAGGCTGACAGGGGAGGTCCAGAGGCTGCTGAAGGCTCGGAACGCTGCCTTCAGAGCAGGAGATGAGGAGGGTTTGAGGACAGCGAGGACCAACCGGTGATGCAGCATCAGAGAGGTAAAGAAGCAGGACTGCAGGAGGAAAGCTCATCACTTCAGAGACAGCAGAGACACACAGAGCCTGTGGTGAGGGATACAGACCATCATGGACTACAAGACCCCCTGCAGACCTGTGACAGCTCCACCTCTCTGCTAAATGATCTAAATCACTTCTTCACTCGCTTTGAGGCACACAACAGCACACCTGTACAGAAGTCTCCACCCTCTCCTGGAGAACAGGTGTTGATGCTGGACAGTGTGAGGAGGACACTCAGCAGGATCGATGCTCGCAAAGCTTCTGGTCCTGATAACAGACCTGGTCGCGTGCTGAGGGACTGTGTCGGGGAGCTGACGGATGTCTTCATGGACATCTTCAACATGTCGCTGAGCCAGGCTGTCGTCCCCACGTGCCTCAAAACCACCACCATCATCCCTGTCCTGAAGAAGTCGTCCTCCTGTTTCCATGACTACCATCATGAGAGCAGCAGCTTTTTCAGCCTGCTGCCATCAGGATGGAGACTTCAGGACCAGGACCAAGACCAGGACCAGGACCAGCAGACTGAGGGACAGCTTGGTCCACCAGGCTGTCAGGATGCTGAACTCTCTCCCTGCTCGGCCCCCCTTTCACACACCCTGGACTCTGACGCCCCCCATTATCACTTTTTACCCCCTCAGGAACAAACACACTTTAACCAGATTAACCAGTTTAACCAGATTAACCAGTTTAACCAGTTTAACCAGTTTAACCAGATTAACCAGATTAACCACTTTAACCAGTTTAACCAGATTAACCACTTTAACCAGTTTAACCAGATTAACCAGTTTAACCAGTTTAACCAGACCAGATGCTAACTCAGTCTGTTTTTATTCATCTGTAACCATGAACATATAAACACTGACTGTAAGTTTCCTTTTCTATTTATTATCATGTTTATTTACTTAGTGATAGTACTTGTTTGTTTGTTTGTTTATTGGTTTACATTGGCGAGCACCGGTAACTTTTGATCTTACTTGACACTCAGGCACAGGTAGGCCAGTGAACCCCTGCAGGAGACCTTCTAAGTACTATGACAGAAAAAAACCATACACACACAACAAAGAAATTCCATTACAATCGTTTTTCACAAGGATAACCTATTACAGAAGATTACTGACTACAAAAACCACACGTGAATAACACAAGATAGAGTCTTTTTCCAGTCCGGAGGCAAACAGGAGCATTGGGTCACCAGCCTTCCCTTTTCTGGCTACCGCCCCTTCGTCCAACCGACTGCAGTTTTATTGAGACGTCACAGGTCCAATTCAGTACGGACCAATTGGGCAGCCATGATGACAGAGGTCTGTTTCTTGAGACTCGTACTCCATGCTTTCCTCAGGGCGGGAACGATGCACATGCCAAACAAGAAAAGAAGGATCAGAACCAAAGCTGACCCAACTCCCACCTTTATCAACACATTTTTCCAGTCAGCCATTAACTGGTCCAACCAATTAAGAGACCAGTCGCTCTTCCCAGCATGCTCTCGCACCTCCCTCCCCACCCGTATTATCTCGTCCATGGCAGATGTAAAGGAACCATCTGGCGCTGTGTTAGCTGGAATAAAAGTGCAACAGTCCTCCCCGAACATTTGACATATCCCTCCCTTATCTGCCAGAAGCCAATCTAATGCTTGTCTATTTTGTAACGCGAGTCTGCTAGTCTCATGTAACTGTTCTCCTAGTGCACTCAGACCCTCGATGGTATGGTTAAACAACCGCTGCTGATTATAATATATATAATTTATCCAGTTAACATTCTTATTCACAGTGATCCATGGTAATATAGATTCTATGCCGGCCACTACCTCATCCCTGGCCGAAAATTCTACAGGGATCCCTTTAGCGATTCCAATGGCGTCCCGATATACCCCATGGGTGCCTGAGACCTGACGCCTACCCCTATGCAGCGTGCCCTTGTCTTGTTTTAAATTAAGCATGTTTTTGACGCCGTCATATATTACCATGGCTGGCACCTTTAATCGAACAGTAGTACACAATCCTACCCAAAAGGGGGGTAGGGTACTACGTAGCAGGTCGTTTCCGCACAACCAAAAACCATCAGCGACCGCATGTGATTGGTCTCCGAACCAAAACAGGGTTGGAACCGTGATTGACATATTCTGACAGTCCTGATGTGGGGGCTCCGGGTTTTCAAACCATACTGCTTTAGTTATGAAGGGAGAAGGCATACCAGACTCTGGAAACCATGATAGTACCCATGTGACATTACATCTTACCGTCGTGTTTCCCACCATTGTCCCATTTAGCCGGAGGAATCCTCCGCTGGCAAAACACTCGTATGTGGCGTTATAGTCCACCTTGTAGGCCGTGGGAGGGGCCATGGCGGTATTTGCCATCTGGTAAGGTTCACACAATTCCTGGATCTTGTAACCCCTATATTTATTCAGGTAACCATGCATCCTCTGGGCCCCATAAAGTAATCTACACTTTATACCACACATTGGGAGCCCGAAGAAAGCATTCGTCATTGTAGATTTGAACGCTTTCCCTGCGCACACTCGGCGCTGTTCCTGTGCACACTCCCAAGAGCTGTACTTATCTGGGACAACAACCGGAGGGGCTCCAGGCGCCTTTGAGCACCATATGCATTCCTCCGATGTCATTTCCTTTACTGACAGCCAAGCCCAGCGATACCAAGTGTTGGCCATCGCTTCCTTCCATAAGTAATCTTCACTAGGTCTAAACCCTCGTACTTCCGGTTGCCCCTTGACATCCTTGACCTCCCCCCCCTTTAATGTTTTATCATGATAACTATTTACCAAAGTATCTAACCCTTGAGGGGGAAGAGTGAATGACTCAACCACCTTATTGTCAGGATGGCCATTGATAACCGCGGTGGGCTGCGGTTCAGGTATAGAATCAACTTTATTCACAACAGGGGTGTTATCTGTGGTCTGGTACAAACTTACAACCTTCCCAATCTCCAACAGACCTTCCAGTGTGTTCCATGCAGCAGCCCATACCTGGTCAACCATTAATGATGTTATATGTGCTAAGTGTTCATATCCCAGTCCTCCTGGTACTGGCTGACGGTTACCTATCTCTGCCTGTGGGCTTGCAGCAGCGTTTGCTACAGGATCAACCTTGTCCGGCTCCTGGGCAGGAACCACAGCTAGAGGGGGAGTGGGCCCCTCTTTAACAAAAGGAAATCTCCACTCTTTGGCAGTTGCAGCTGTAGTGACATAAACACTTAACTCTGTATCCAGAGGGTCTAGCCTGGACCCCAAAGCCTCTCCTCCCTGAGCACCGCTTTTATTATCCATCCCAGGATTCACTGGAATGTTATGCCCCTCTACATTTTTCCCATTAGTTGATCTTACCCTTCGCCGACGTTGTGCCATAAGGGCAACATCTGTCTGAAATACCGAGTCACGGGTAGTGTGTAGATGTGTGCGGGTGCATGCCGGCAAGAGACCTGACTGATAATGGCATTTGGCATGTGGATCGTACTTCCCCTGATCACTGAGGTCGGCGTTCCGTCTTTGAGCTGGCGCCCCTCTGTTCCCTTGAGAAGGCCCTGGTGATGGGACGACGTAGTGGCTGCTGCTTCGGGTCCGGGTTGGCTGACTTGCCCATGTCCACATTACTGTCCCGAACAACAGAAGAAACCACAGGAACTTCAGACAAAACATCATCGGGCGACAACTCTGAATCTGCCCTGATAGGACTATCTTTGTCAGATGCATGCCAGGCGATACTTCCCCTTCTGGGGGGCTGGTCATTTGAGAACGCTGCACAGTCCGACCAGTCCCCAGGGCCCGTTTTGCAGTTGTTGGTCGTAGTTGCCAATGAACAATGGTTCAGGTGGTGCCAAGCGAAGCTTCCTTCTACCTGGACCGCAGTCGGGGTGGCTCGGACTACCGTGTAGGGACCTCGGCGTCTAGGAGTGTTCCACTTCCTCCGAAATTCCTTGATGTACACCTTATCCCCGGGCACCACTGGACCCGATTCCACCGAGACCTGCTTGGGCTCGTTTGCTTTTTCCTGAAAATAAATTGCTTTATGGATAGCAGACAACTGTTTCATGTAACTGTGCAGCTCCTTCTCCAACTGCTCCAGCGGGGGTCCTTTGAAAGGACCCCGAAACTGGGGGCCCGGCATGGGACGACCTGTTAACATTTCATGAGGAGACAAATGTGTGACCCGATGAGCTTGCATGCGGTAACTCATTAGGGCCAGCGGTAATGCGTCATGCCACCGTAAACCCGTACATGCACAAATCTTATTAATTTTTGCCTTAAGCGTGCCATTCACTCGTTCCACCCCTCCCTGACTGGAGGGAGTGTAAATACTCCCATGGCGGACTTTGATTCCCAGCTGACGCAGGACGCCCTCTTAGACTTTATTGATGAATGCTGGTCCCGAGTCTGATGAAAGGATGGATGGTAAGCCAAACCTAGGGATCACCTCACGGACCAGGAACTTTATGACTGTTCCCGCCCCCATGTCTTTTGACGGAGTGGCCTCCACCCAACGACTGAAATGATCAAAAACCACCAAAAGGTAGCGCTTACCGTGTACCGGGACCAACATGTCCACAAAATCTAAAATCAGATGACGAAACGGGCCTTCCGGGACAGGAATTCGCGCTGTGGGGGTGACAATACCTTTTCGAATGTTATTTTGCGAGCATATCTCGCACCGATTTAGCGCATCCGTCACCAATGCCTGCAGGTACGGCGCCCAATAACCCTGTTGTTGTACCCGATGCACCACCTCATCTCGCCCACAGTGGTCTGGTTTATGACACTCTGGAATCAACAGAGACAAAAGTGAGATTGGAGCGACAATCAGGCCTGTATGTGACCCCCATAACCCTCGCCCATCTTTTGTAGCACCTCTTTTTTCCCACATGTTTTGTTCACTTGCGCTGGCACGCGCTAGCATTAGTGTGATATCGTCGGGTGTGACAGATGGTTCCAACTTCACAGCTGGGGCCAAGACGGCGACCTTGAAACCTGAAGCGTGCTTTGCAGCTTCGTCTGCCGTATTGTTTCCCATCGTGGTGATGGAGTTGTCTTTTCGATGAGCAGGACACTTGATAATGGCCAATCGATGTGGAAGCATCATGGCTGAGATTAACTTCATAATCTGTTTCCCATACCGAACAGGTTTACCATCTGATTTTTGAAACCCGCGCAGTTTCCAAACTGCTCCAAACAGGTGACAGACTCCGTGAGCGTATGCTGAATCTGTGTAGATATTAGCAGAGGAGTCTTTAGCAAGTCCGTATAGTTCAGCTAATTGTGCAGAGCAAGGTTGTAAACACTGTTCAGCTTTTATAGTTGCAAACGTCCCTTCCTGCCGTTCCACCACGGCGTAGCCTGCATGAGTTCCCATGTGGTCTCGAAAGCATGACCCATCCACATAATACGTGACCTGTGCATCGTTCAATGGCTCAGATTCCAAGTCCGGTCTCAGTTTTGTGTACCTTGTGGTCTCAGCGACGCACTCGTGTGTATCACCTTCGAAATCAAAAGGTAACATATTAGCAGGATTTGTGGTCTCACACCTCTTAATCGTTACATCTGGATAGGTGAGCAGTGGTAGGTACTGAAGGCAACGTGCTGGTGTTAAAACAAGTTTACTGTGATTGATCAACTCTGTGATTTTATGATGGGTAAAAATAACCACAGGATATGACTTAGTTATTGCAGACGCCTTTTCATACGCCATGTGTACTGCTGCGAGACCCTGGTAGCACGGGGGCCACCCTCTTGCTACGTCGTCCAGTTTTGTACCTTAATAAGCAATGGGTTGTTTCTTTCCACCAGAACATGAATCCTGTGTCAATACAGCCGTTGCATACATGCTGCATCTGTTTGAAATGTAAAGATAGAAAGGTTTATCATATTCCGGCATTTTTAAGGCTGGGGCACTTTGCAGTTCCTGCTTAAGCACATCAAAAGCCAACAGTGCTTCCGTGGTCCACTCCAAAGATCCCCTCAAAATCCTAGCTTCAGAAGACTTCAGAAGATCCCTGAGCGGTGCCGTTTTTACTGCATAATCCTCCAACCACTCCGCACTGAATCCTGTGATACCTAAAAAGGTCATTAGTTGCGCGCAAGTCTGTGGACGCGGTGCTTGACTTATGCCTTTGAGGTGGTCAGGAGACAGGGCTATAGTTCCATGGGAAATTACTCTACCGAGGAACTCCACTTGAGACTGACAGAACTGCAGCTTTGTTCGAGAAGCTTTGTGTCCACATTCTGCTAGTCTCTGCAGCACCTTGATCGAGTCGCGCTGACAATCTTCAATGGTGTCTGAGCAAATCAAAATGTCATCTACATACCGGATTAGGACCCCGCTCAAACCCAGCTCCTGTAGATCCTGACTCACCACACGATCAAACCACGCGGGGCTGCTTGTCAGTCCCTGGGGCATTCTGGCGTAGCTGTATTGTCGACCTCTAAAGGTAAACGAAAACAGATATCGTGACTCTTCTGCCAGAGGGATACTGAAAAATGCTGAACAAAGATCCACTACTGTGAAAAACTTAGCTTTAGCAGGGATGGCATTCAACAGTGTGTGTGGATTGGAGAAGTCTGCAGCGACATCTTCCAGGATGGCATTGATTGCCCTTAGATCATGGACCAGTCGGTACTTTGATTTATCTGCTTTTAGGAAAGCAAGAATCGGGGTGTTACAAGGACTAGAAATCTCAATCAACACTCCTGCTTTCAACAACCAATCAATTAGGATTCCAATCCCTTCTTCATCTGCGGGATTAAGTTTGTATTGTGGCCGCCAGGGTAACACTGTACCTGGTTTTAATTTGACAGTAACTGGGCTGGCTGAAACTGCCAGTCCCACATCCGTCTCATGTCTGGACCACAGTTGGTCTGGAACCTGTGTCAACATATCAGTTACCAGACCATTGTTAAATCCAAGGGGGTTGGTCTTACACGCCATCATTATATTTTTTCCTGGGAGTACCACCATCTGAGGTGTTGCTTGTATAGATAGATCACACCTAATCCTTAGCACTGATCCATCATCTGAAAGAGAAATTAACGGGTTCTCTGTACTGTTCCATGTCAAGTGCTCTGCGGTTCTTACCATCGGACCGAGGTCCCTGGAATGGTACCCTGGGTTTACCAACAGTGTAATGTGTGGTAAGGATTGAGTAACACAGTACCATTTATCAATAAAAGTATTGTGGTTTACCTTTAATGCTGCGCCTTGGCCTCCAATCAGGATATATGGAGCCTCCAATTCAACCTTTACACCCTCCGTCTCCTTTTCCCACCTATCCTGAAAGGTTGGGCTGGCTGATGGATCAAAAAACATTGTACAGTGAGGAGGTAAGATTGGAGGAAAACCTCTCGGTGCCTGGGCCCTTACGCATGTTCCCCATTTTTCCAACACTGAACCCACGGGTCCCTCCATGTTTCCCAACCAATAAACAATTGCTGGTTCTGCTTGAGCAGTCATTTGTAAATCCAATCCAATATTTTCCACGTATATTCCCGAAGGGGAGCATAAAATTTTGAGCCCAAGTTTACAAAGTGCATCTCGTCCTAATAAATTGACGGGTGTTTGGTCTGAAACCAAAATGGGTATTTTAATTTCATCATTTCCTACTTTTATTTTAACGGGAGCAGTAATAGGAACCAATTGACTTTTTCCCGAGAATCCTACTGTCTTGACAAAGTTATCTGACAGGGGAAGGTTCTTGGCGAGGTGTTCCTGTATGCATGAGTGAGTAGCTCCCGTGTCGATCATCGTAGAAACCTGTTGATCCCTAACTTTCACATTTATCATGGGGTCAGTGCGTGTGTGTAGGATCAACGGGTACGAACCTTCACCCATAGGATTCCCGGGACCCCCCTAAAACTGAGAGGGTCTTGGCCGAGTGCCACCCAGGGCCCCACCTCCACCTCTTCTGGGGACAACTCCGTTTCTTCCAGGACCACCTGCCGAGAGGGGCATAAACCGTGGGCAAGCCTTAGCAAAATGTCCAAACATTCCACAATACCAGCAGCGGTTGGATCCCTGCCACGCCCCAGACGAGGGAGTACCAAGCCTTGAGTATGAAGGGCGGAACGGCTGGGGACCACTGGCGGCCTGTGTTGACTCAGGAACTCCAGCAGTCTGACCCGCACCTGGATCTGTGAACACAACAGCTTGAGTCTTTTCTTTCAGCTTGCCTTGCAAATCATTTAGTTGCATCTGAGTCAGTTTCCTTTGAATCTGGAGGTCCTGTTCAGAAGTCTTGCTTAGATCTCTTCTGTATCGCATTACTGCATGAATCACATGATCACGGAACAGCTGCGAGGACATGGACGCCAGGCCAACAACGTCCTCCAGGCGCCTGGTGACGTCCTTTGGCATCGATGTGATCACTGCATTTCTGAAAAGAGTGAGCAAAACAGGATCATTTTCCACATCTTTTTCAGTCTCTAGGCGCCATCTTTTGAACTGTATATCGATGTATGCTGCTGGATTCTGGTCGTCTTTCAGAGGTTCCCCTTTTAAAGCATCAACATCAATTTTATTAGGGTACTTGGTGCGTATTCCTTTCCAAATCACCCCTTTATAGGCAGCCAGTTCTGTTCCATCTGCCCTTTCACTCAAAATCCAGTCCAGTTCATTGTCTTTGAAAAACTGTTGCATCTTAGACAACCCCAAAACCTGTGTGAGGACAGCCTTGATGTCGCCTAGTGAAAGCAGTGATCCGGCCGTGTTTGATTCAAAAACTTTAACCCATTTGCCCCCTCCTGCGGTGATCTGTGGGAGCCCGGAGACCAAACCTGTCAAGTCCCGAGCCGGCCAAGGGTGATAATCGGCCCTCGTTCCCCTAATCAGGATTGGGAATTCTCCACCTGTGAATCTATCAGGAGGTCTAATATTTGGCCTATATCTTAAGTCATACTCATCCCTGGAGACCCCTGTGGACGCGCCGGGCTTTTGCAGGCATGCAGGCATGGAAGTCCCACCCCCCGAGGTCGCCCCCTCCACCTCCTCATTTAAGTCATCTATTTCCTGTTCCATCTCAACTATCTGGCTCCGTCCCAACTCACGATGTAAATCTTGTTGACGGGGCCCTAAGTTTAACCAAAAACTGTCCTCAGCCTTGCCCTTTCGAACCAATTCGGTTCGATCTTGATAACAATTAATAATTCCAGACTGACGTCGCTGCGTGCTACAATGTTTTGGGATTGTCATGTGGGGAGGAGTTTCCTGCCTTTGGGGAGAATGGGCAGAGGCCGGACGCTGTCTGACCTGGGCCTGGGCTTCTCCAGTGTTTGGTGGTAAAGACAGGCTCCTCTGTCTGGAGTTGAGTGGGTCTGGAACAGGAGGTGCTACCTCAGCGACCCTTGAAGCAACAGATGACCTGTCATGAATGTTACTTACGGTTCCCGACATGTCAGCATTAGCTGGTACCCCTGGAAGGGCTTCCATCAGCCCTTGCTGGTTATCGAGATTAAAATTTCCATCTATCTTTATTGTTCCTGCCAATGTGGGAAAAAGTTCGGCATTAGTACAGTTTTCAGCTTCCCCTGGATTATCTGTATATGACACCATGGTTTTGACATTTCTTTTAATTGGCTTGCTATTTTTAAATAAATTTAAAATTTCCAATTCAAGCTCTCGCTTCTTTTGCCGTCTTTTAGAAGTATCTCCCGCTTTATAATCCTCAATGCGGTGTTGCATTAATTCACAAATCTGTGGGTCAAAGCTGCCTGTTGCAGGCCACGAGACTTTCAAATTTTTTGTTCTTTTGCACCATTTCTGAGACATGTGCTGAATTTGTTTTATCCTGTGAGGATATTGAACAGAAACTATGGCCTCCGGTGTCGTCATTTAGTCACCACCTGCTCTTGATATAATAAGAAATTCATGCGACTCAAACGAAATCCACTTGGGTGCGCCGCAGCTCCGTCCTCCGTGCTTTCTGTTTCGGTCTCAACCCGATGGGTGGCGCAATAGAGTCCTGTTCTGTTGGAAGGAAACCAAAAGAGTTCAGCGGTTTTATTTTAACAGACGTAAGAATAGAACAGAGTACATCCTTGTAGCTGCACAAGAGAAGAGCACTATTTTATTTTTGTCAGTGCTTGTGTCTATGCACGTCAGCAAGTAGCTTAGTGTCAGATTTCACCAGATCACTATCTTGTGAGTTGGGTGAACGAGTCAATCTATGCACTACAGTTCATGTTTATATCTCTTCACAACACCATGCATTTCACTGCACACAGAGGCCTCTTACATGCTCATGCACAAGTTTTTTCAGTATCCCCAGCAGCTGCTTCAATCTCCAATTACACTCAGTCCTACACACACACATTCCTTTCCACATTTAGCCACACTTTCACACACAAGCTCACCCCTTCGCCTCGGCTCTCCCTGAGGGGAGGCAGAAGACAGTTTTTTTTTTTTTTTTTCTCTTTACGTACGTTATTTAATGTTGCAACAACGGTTTTTTCACAGCTGTGCTGCGCTAAGCCCCTTTTACGCAGATTTCCCGGGTTTACAGAGCTATAATCCTTCACTTATGGCTCTGTTTAATTTGGGATCAGATATTTGATTGATCTTTGCACCCTTCTGTCTTACAATCCTAGTCGTAAGCTACTCAAACCACTTAAACTGACTCCCTATAAGACCAGCCTATAGCTCGCAATCTTATGAGCCCTGTATTTAACTCTTTACTAAATTTGAACTCGAAACGGATCGATCGGTGCCTTCACATCTTACTTCACTTTTTTACTTTACACTTTCACTACTTATTTTTGGTGCCAATTAACTATTTCACCACTATCTGACTCTCCTCTCAAAATTCCAAGGGGCCTGCGTCCAGTCTACCCCCCGAGTTCTGATAGAGCCCTGAAATATTACACACCCACTTAAACTGACTCCCTATAAGACCAGCCTATAGCTCGCAATCTTATGAGCCCTGTGTAATTCACCTTAAAACTGACCCCCCTCCCACTAATTGGTGGGGTCCTCAGAGATTCTACAAACACCTTAAAACTGACCCCCCTCCCACTAATTGGTGGGGTCCTCAGAGATTCTACAAACACCTTAAACTGACTCCCTATAAGACCAGCCTATAGCTCGCAATCTTATGAGCCCTGTATATTTCTCCTTTTCTGACCTCCCTCCCAGACTAATCCTGGTGAGGTCCTGTTTTTACAAACTAATTTTATTTGTGTGCACACAAATTTATCTGTCAGCAGAGTCACAGCAGCTGTATAACTAAGTTCAACTTGTAGCCAGGACGGGCCCCCCGCTTCGGCTCACCCCACCCAGAAGGAGTCAAAATGGGGCTTACCTCCTTAAGCGGTGAGTCAAAGCGGTCCACACGTCCGGCCCCAGCGGTTAACTGGCTGGCTCGCCAAATGTTGTAGATAAATTCTTTATCAAAAGGGCTTGCTGATATTAAGAGTCTGCAGACAGAGGTCTTAATGATCTTGCTTTATTCGGCCGAACAGGGGGACACCCCTTCAGGATCAAAAGACCACGTACATGCATTTCCCCAAGCTTATATAGTCTCCCTGACTCTATTTCTGTATACACACACACAGCCTTTTAGGGCTGACTGGTCGACATCATTTTGATATCATGTTATAATGTCATACTATTAATATTCTGCTTACCAAGGACAGTACACCTGTTGTTTTCCATTACAACTCTGATGCATTAATACTTCCACACCCACAGTGACAGGAAACAGCAAAACTCTGTACAAAAACCTTTGGAGCAAAGACAACGCAATACTCCACAACGTCCACTAGAGGGCCTCACACACTGTTACACTTCTATGGTTTGTCAGGATTCAGTCTGGGTTCTTTGTACAGGTCTAAATAGTGTAAACATCACTGTTTTCTACATCATTACACTCTAATAAAATATATATTTTATTACTTTACTACAAGAATCAGAAGATAGTGTATACATATTGAAAAGATAAAATGAGACTTTAAGATTTATGATTTTATTAATCCCACAACAGGGTTATTTGTGTGTTACTACAGATCAACTTCAGAAAAACAGATTAAGTAGTAAATATAGTAAATAAAAATAAACTAAATTGAAAGAACTACGACAGTATCCGGCTTTCTATGTACAAACATACAGTGTGGATAATGGAGGAAGGGTTAATAAAATATGCATTTAGGTCATAGCTGTCTATGTGTATGGACAAATGATAAAGAATTAAAGATGAAGTGAAAGAATTAGTTATTTTGCTGCATCATAAAATCAAAACTGAGATATTTCAAAAATTTCAATGACAAAGGTTTCATCTTTTTTATAGAGTACTGTGAGTGTGTGTCAGGTGGATCACACTCCTCAGCCTTCCTGGAAAGATCTATTCAGGGCTCCTGGAGAGGAGGGTCCATTGAATAAATGAACCCTGGACTGAGGAGCAGTGTGGTTTTCATCCCGGTCCTGGAACACTGGACCAGGTCTAAACCCTCTTCAGGGTCTTAGAGGGGTCGTGGGAGTTCACCCAACCAGTCTACATGTGTTGTGTGGACCTAGTGAAGGCGTTTGACCGTGTCTCCTGGGGACTCCTGTGGGGGGTACTCTGGGAGTAGTGCCGGACCCTCTTGTACGAGCAGTCCGGTCCCTGTAAGACCGGTGTCAGAGCTTGGTCCACATCGCCGGCAGTAAATCAGTCGTCTCCTGTGATGGTTGAACTCCTCCAAGGCTGCCATTTGTCACCAATTCTGTTCATTACTTTTATGGACAGAATGTCTAGGATCAGCTGAGGTGTTCAGGGGATCCAGTTTGGTGAACTCAGGACGCCTCTCGAGTTTCTTCCTTTTGCAGATGATGTGGTTCTGTTGGCTTCTTCAGTCCGTGATCTCCAGCTCTCGCTGGCGTGCTTCACAGCTGAGAGTGATGCGACTGGGATGAGAATCAGCACCTCCAAATTCTAGACGATGGTCTTCAGCCAGAAAAGGGTGTCCTCTCCAGGTCAGGAATGAGGTCCTGCCCAAGTGGAGGAGTTCTTATCTTCTTCATGAGTGAGGGAAGGATGGAGCGTGAGATTGACAGGCAGATCGATACAGACTCTGCATCAGTCTGTATTGGTGTAGAAGGAGTTTGTTGGTGACGTTTTAGATCTACTGGCTGATCTACGTTCCTACCCTTCACCTTATGGTCACCAGTTGTGGGTAGTTACTGAAAGAACAAAATCACTGATACAAGTAGCTGCAATGAGTTTTCTCTGTAGATATATATATATATATATATATATATATATATATATATATATATATATATATATATATATATATATATATGTATGTATGTATGTATGTAAATGCATCATAGCTTAAGTGTCTAATACGGCTACCAATATGAACCTAGATGTGTAATTTTACTTCTACTACTACTCAAACTCTGGTTCATATTCAACATTTCTTCTCAGGTTCCCTTAAAAACTTCTAAAAACTCTGGAGTCTAAAGGGTTAATATCTCTTCTACTTCTGGAGTCTTTGTTTCCAGATGCTTGTATTTGTGGTGGTGCTTCATTTCAAGGTGTCTTCTTACGTTGTATTCCTTCATTCCAGCCTCTCTGTCTCCACACAGAAGACACACAGCTTTGTCCTTTACATCCACAAACATATTCTCTGTTTACAAAGTCCACTTTTCCTTTAGCCATTTTCTGGGGAGAGGGGTTGTTGACAAAAGTGAGCAGCTCCGTCAGGTTTCTGGAGAATCGGTGAGGTACTCGTTTGCAGGCCTGTGATTGTAAACGTACTAGCAGTGCATTGTGGGACTTGTAGTATTATGGTGGTACGTGTGCTGTATCAGCGGGCCAGCTCTAATAGTGATTAGATATGATCATGCAGGCCAAAGATAGTTCATTCACGACCCGGATGTGGCCCGCGGGTCTTAAATTTGACACGTGATTTAGACTGAATCATTTCCCACATATAGAAGGTGGCTTTTGACATCCTCTGTTAGAGCTCATGTGGTACTTTAAATGACCATTTTGACTGAAACATTTTCCACATGTTGGACAAGAATACGGCTTCTCACCTGTGTGAATTCTCATATGGCGCATCAAAGTATCCTGGCGACCGAAACATTTTACACATATTGGACAAAAAAATGGCTTTACACCTGTGTGAATTCTCATGTGGTTCACCAAATAACTACTTTGAGTGAAACATTTCCCACATGTTTTACAAGAATATGGCTTCTCTCCTGAGTGAATCCTCATGTGACTCAACAAATAACAATTTTGACTAAAACATTTCCCACATATTTGACAAGAATATGGCTTCTGACCTGCATGAGTTCTTACATGAACAATTAACCGACTTTTAATTTTAAATCGTTTCCCACAGAATTTGCAGGAATGTTGTTTCTCATCTCTGTGGACTGTTTTTTGTCTTTCAAGGGATTTTAGGTTAACAAATCTAGAAGGTGTCTTTTGACATCCTCTGTTAGAGCTCATGTGGTACTTTAAATGATCATTTTGATTGAAACATTTTCCACATGTTTGACAAGAATACGGCCTCTCACCTGTGTGAATTCTCATATGGCGCACCAAAGTACTCTGGCGACCAAAATATTTTCCACATGTTGGACAAAAAAATGGCTTCACACCTGTGTGAGTTGTCATGTGGTACACCAAATGAGAATTTCGACTGAAACATTTCCCACATGTTGGACAAGAATACGGCTTCTCACCTGTGTGAGTTGTCATGTGGTTCACCAAATACCTTTTTTGACTGAAACATTTCCCACAATTTTGACAAGAGTACGGTCTCTCTCCTGTGTGATTTCTTAGATGAACACTTAACTTACTTTCAATTTTAAATTGTTTCCCACAGAACTTGCAGGAATGTTGTTTCTCATCTCTTTCATTACAATGACTTTCTAACAGAAAAGACTCTCCTACGTTCTTATTTGTCTCCGTTAGACAGCTCTTTTCAGGCTGTGTATCTGCACACGTTGTTGGTCCTGAGTCTTCAACCATGCTTTCCTCTAAAGGTGAATGTTGGTCTGCAGGAGGACTGTAAGAGGGAATGTGGTCCCTGTTTGGTTCTGGATCACTGTGACCATCTTCCTCATGAGCAGCCGGTATTGAAAACTGATCAGTTTCATCCTTTAGCCAAAGCTGCTCTTCCTCCTGACTGCTGAGGAGTTCCTCCTCTTTCTCTTTAATACGAGCAGACTCTGGTTGCTCCTGGTCCAGGTTTGAGTTCTGGTTGCACAGCTGCTGGTCATCTTGAAGAGCTTCATCCACCTTGTAGACATATTGATGTGGAACCTCTGGAGGGATAAAGGGACAAATGAAAAACATGAAGAAAGACTTTAGTTTAGGTTAATTACTAGGGTTCCTAAAAAAGAAAAAATAGGACTTAATATTTATATGATTACTTATTTAACTATTACAAGCTTCACTGAGACTAAAAATCTCTTTTCCAGGAGTGGCTCGGGCATCTGGTCAGTATGGCTGGACGATTATGACCAAAATAATAATCACGATTATTTTGATCAATATTGTAATCACGATTATTAATCACGATTATTAATCACAATTATTCACCTTGTTTGGAAAAACAGGTGTTTTTATTTAATTATAAACAAACTATGTGGCAACAATTTTAGTGAAAAATTAAACTTTAATTTACTATAGATGACCAATAATGCAACAAATACATTTACCATTAAGTGACGCTAATGCTTTAGGTGACGTAGTTTCCGGGTAGACGTCAGATTCAAACTTGGCGCGCCCAAACATTTATGCTTTCATTCAATTGTATTTTGTGCCAGCCTAATCAAAATATACTTTAAAGTAGAAAAATAGTGTCTTTAAAAGGTACACTCTGGAGCACAGCGGGGAGGATTTGGCCAGCCTGACAGATTTTATAGATCGTTGTTACGACAGAATCGTCATGGGGGAACCAAACAACACGTCCACCCCCTCCACCTAAGCCAAAGCCAAGAGACAGCGAAATGAGGATTCACCTGGAGCTATTTCACCACCGGGGAACGACTCAACAGATGTTCTGATCTCTATAGATAAGAAACTCAGTAGTTTTGATGCGCGTTTGAGCCTGGTAGAAATTCTCTACAAGGAGTTCCAGGTGCTACGTGAATCATTAAAATTCAGCCAGAAGCAGGTGGAAACTCTGGCTGTAGAAAATGCCGGTCTCAGAGAGTCGGTAAAATCCCTCACCGAGGGCTTGACCCGTCTCTCGGAGGAAAATAAGAAGATGAAGGAAACGGTGATCGATCTGCAGGCACGGAGCATGAGAGAGAACCTGGTATTTGCAGGGATTCCAGAGCAGATGGAGGAGGACCCCGAGACCAGGGTGAAAAAACTTCATCAAAACCCACCTGAAGCTCCCGGAGGAAACGGGGGGGAGGGGGAGGGAACCAACTTCGGAGAAAATGAATGATATCCCAGAGAGATTCTGGACCGACGGAAAGTTCTATTTCCCATCAGGAGGAAATCCATCCTGTCTCCATGGATGGCCCGGGGGCGGGGCGGGCCGGGTGGCCTGTCGCGTTGGCCCGGGGCGTGGGCGGGCTGTCCCGGGGGGTTTGGCTGCTGGCCCTGGGGGGAAGGTGCTGTTTTGGGGGTGGGGAGTGGGGGACTGGGGCGGGGTGGGGGCCTGGCTCGTGTCTCCTCGCCTCCTGGCTGGGGCTGTCCCCCCGCGGCGTGGGGTGGCGGGAGGATGGTGGTGGGGGGATGGTGTTTGTGTGTGTGTGTGTGTATGTGTGGGGGGGGGGGTGGTGTGTGGGTGGGAGAGTGGTGTGTGTGTGGGGGGATGGGTGGTGGAGGGATGGTGTGTGTGTGTGGGAGGGTGGGGTGTGTGGAGGTGGATGTGTGGTGTGTGGGAGGGGGGGTGGTGTGGGTGTGGGAGGATGAATGGTGGAGGGATGATGTATGTGGGGGAGGATGGGGTATGTGTGGGAGAATGTATGGTGCAGGGATGGGGAGTGTGTGGGAGGATGGATGGTGGAAGAATGGTGTGTGTGCAGGAGGATGGATGGTGTATGGGAGGGAGGATGGTGTGTGTGTGGGGGAGTGGTGTATGTTTGGGAGAGTGGGTGATGGAGGGGTGGTGTGTGTGTGTGTGGGAGGATGGGGTACGTGAAGGTGGATGTTTGGTGTAGGAGAGGGAGGACGGTGTATGTGTAGGAGAATGATGTATGTGTGGGAGGATGGGTAGTGAAAGGATGGTGTGTGTGTGTGTGTGTGGGAGGTGTGAAGGTGGAGGATGGTGTATGTGTGGGAGGATGAGTGGTGGAGGGATGATGTGTGTGTGTGGGAGGATGGGGTAGGTGTGGGAGAGTGTATGGTGGAAGGATGGTGAGTGTGTGGGAGGATGGATGGTGGAAGGATGGTGTGTGTGTGGAAGGATGGATGGTGGAAGGATGGTGTGTGTGTGTGGGAGGACAGAGTATGTGAGGGTTGGATGGTGTATGTGTGGGAGGATGAATGGAGGAGTGGAAGGAGAGTGTGTGTGTTTGTGTGTGTTGGTCTGGGGGGGGAGGCAGGACTGGTTCTCGGGGTGTGCGGCTGGGCGCTGGGGTGTGGGGCTGGCCTCTGGCGGTGGCCGTCTGGGCGGGCCGGGTCCCCCCGGGTGGCGTGCTGGCCCTTGGCCTGTGGGGGTGGGGGGTGTCCCTGCGCTCCTGGGCCCGGGCCCTCTGCCCCGTCTGTCCCGGGCGGCCGGTGCCCGGGGGGGTCGGGGACTGCTGGCCTCGGCCTGCCGGGGCCGGTGCCCTGTGTCCGCGGAGCGGCTCCTGCTGGGGTCTCCTGCTGCTGCCTTCCTGGGCGGGCGAGTGGTCGTCTCTGTGGACCGGTCGGGATCTGTGGCCTACGGGGGGGCTGGTGGCCTGGGTCTCGGGACCGCTGGCCTGACTCTGGCCTCTGTTCAGGTGAGGTGGCATCTGCATGATCACTCTGCATGGTCACTCCTCCCTGAACGTCTCCACACAGTCTTTGCATCGCCGTGTGGCCAAGTTCTCCAGCATATCCACACAGGTTTCTCTGCGCGTGTTCTTGAATACAGCAGTTTCACTTATATCTATTATCATATTTTTTTTCTTTTTTTTTTTATTATTTCTGTTCTTATTATTATTATTATTACTCTTACTCTTATTATTATTACTACTACTATTATAATTATTACTATTATTGTGATTATTATTATTGTTACTATTATCAACTAGTTGTGTAATGACCTACTGGCCAGGATGATCTTAGCTATATATGTTGCAAGTAGTATGGATTACATGGTTTTTCTGTATAATGTTTTAAGTCCCCACCCGCACTCCCCACACCCTTTCTGTCCCTCTCTCTCCCCTCCCTCTTCTCTCTCCTTTCTTTTCTCTCTCTCTCTCTCTGTCCCCTCCGGTCGAGTCCAGCATTAAGAGTCTGATTTAATAAAGTTTTTCATGTCATCAAGAGGGACTTTATACATGTAGTATAAATCCCTGCTTGATAGAGTAAAATTGCCCAGCACCAGACAGCAGCCAGACAATCATTCTGTTTGCAACGATGCTGGACAAGACAGGTTAAAAAAAAAAAAAAAAAAAAAAAAAGGAGGAAATCCATCACTGAAGGCGCTCGCGCTGTCATCGCGGTGGATAAATTATTTATTAATGGACAGCTGTACCGCGACCCGGACATCACTCCGTAGCTCTACTGACTTGGTATGTGCTTTAATTTTCCTGTTTTCTCACTAGATCATGTTATATCGTTAAAACTGCCATAAAAGATAATTTAGTTAACAGTAAATCCACTGCCCGTCTCCACTACACTGTTCTCAGCACAGATGAGTTTTTTTAAATTACTTTTTTCATTTGGCACTGTCGCTCTTTTCACTCTTTACACTTCTTCTCTCCGACCCTTTAACGGTTAACGGTAATACTTGTCATTTTATTATATACACATCAGCACTTTTCATGATTCACAGGAACACACACAGAACAGCACAAGCGCACATACATCCCTGTCACAACCAGCTGGCAGACACACATGCATGCAGAGAAGCAGTGGGATGCACGCACACATGCTTCAGTAATATGCATATAGCCTCATCTCTGTGGTTGGTTCATGAACGAACTCACATTTGTCACTTGGAATGTGCGTGGAGCTGGCACAAGGGAAAAGAGGTTAAACATTTTGCAGGAAATGAAAGCAGATATAATATTACTCAAAGAGACTCATTTATCAAATTCAACAATAGATCTTCTCTCAACAACCCAGTTTCCACACGTGTATTCAGCTTGTTATAATTCTAGGCAGAGAGGAGTAGCAACTCTTATTAATAGAAGGTTAAATTTTGACATAGATAATACAATCATAGATCCAGAAGGCAGATTTATAATAGTTACATTATCTATTAAAAATGTTAAGTTATGTATCGCAAATATATCTGGTCCAAATGTAGATGATCCTTCTTCTTTCACTCCCTCTTCACCTCTATGGTCACTCAGATAACACACTAATTATAGGAGGTGATTTTAACATTATACTGGACAAACAAAGTACCACAGGAGCTCATCAAGTCTGGAAATCCTCAGAAACTAAAACAGTACATGAAGGATTTTGGTCTCTGTGATGCTTGGCGCTCTCACCATCCCACACTAAGAGAATACACCTTCTTCTCTTCAGTTCACCATTCCTATTCTAGATTAGATTATTTCTTAACTAGCAGCTCGCTGATGAATGACATGTCAGAAATCAGAATCCATCCTATTAGCATTAGTGATCACGCACCAGTATCATTCACTCGGAGAAGTAAGAGCAATAAACCAGCAACTAGAAACTGGAGATTTAATACGTCATTACTTAAAGATCCTGAGTTTATCAGCTACTTCAAAAGAGAATGGTCCTTATATCTAGAAAATAACGACTTGCCAGAAACTTCAGCAAGTGTTCTTTGGGAAGCAGGAAAAGCAGTAATGAGAGGGAAAAATATTTCCTTTTCTTCTCATAAGAAAAAGAAGGAAACTTTGAGAATTTCAGAGTTAGAACTCAGAATTAAATCCTTAGAGGAGCTTACCATGTCTCCCCAGAAGAACACACACTAAATGCTATAAGGAAAGCTAAACTTGAACTTAATGAAATAATAGATAAAAAGACGCAATTCTTGGTGCAAAGACTTCGCTTGGAGAATTTTGAGCATGGCAACAAATCTGGAAGGTTCCTGGCTAATCAGTTAAAAACAAATGAGGAGAAAACAACCATCTCCTCTGTCAGAGATCCAGAAGGAAACATCAGCTACCACCCTGACAAGATAAATAACACTTTCAAAGAATTCTATATAACATTATATACATCACAACTAACTACAACAGATGACAATATTGTTAAATTTCTTGGTAACATCAATCTTCTTCAATTAAAACATGAAAATAAAATGGTCTTGGATTCCCCCCTTTCAGTTGGCGAACTCCATGAAGCTCTCCAGCATATGTCCAACAATAAAGCTCCAGGTCCAGATGGTTACCCAGCAGAATTCTACAAAGAATTCTGGACAACGTTGGCACCCACTTTCTACAATATAATATTAGAAATAAAGGAAAAACATAAAATACCTTCAAATATGAACCTAGCCAATATTACTCTACTATTAAAACCAGGTAAAGACCCGACACTTCCATCCAGTTACCGTCCAATTTCATTAATAAATGTAGATCTCAAAATAATTAGCAAAGCTTTGGCCAGAAGGATAGAAAAAATAACCCCTCTAATAATACATCCTGACCAAACAGGCTTTATTAAAGGTAGACTTTCCTCTACTAACATGCGTAGATTAATTAACATCATAGATTATTCTACTCTACATAATCTGGAATCCACAGTCATTTCTTTAGACGCAGAAAAAGCGTTTGACCGAGTAAACTGGAAATTTTTATTTGCAACATTAAACAAATTTGGGTTTGGGTCATCTTACATAGATTGGATAAAGATATTATATAACAACCCAAATGCATGTGTGAAGACCAATGATCAAACCTCTCCAAGCTTCTGTTTGCAGAGAGGCACCAGACAGGGCTGCCCGCTTTCTCCATCACTCTTTGCTATTTTTATTGAACCCCTAGTTGCTGCCATAAGACAAAATACAGAGATTAAAGGAATCCATGCCAAAAATATAGAACATAAGATAAGTCTTTATGCTGATGATGTATTACTTTTCCTCCAGAACCCACTGACATCTCTCCCCCAGACAATCACACTTATTAACACGTACTCATCAATATCTGATTACTCTATTAACTGGTCTAAGACTATTATTATGCCCATTAACTGTGACCTACAAAACACACCCAATACTACAATACAGTCTGGAAACATTAGATATCTAGGCATAAATGTTTCCCCCAGGTTATCAGAACTAACAAAGCTAAATTATGTCCAGCTACTTAAAACAATAGAGGATGATCTCTTACGGTGGAGGCGCTTACCCATATCACTCATGGGGAGGGTTGCTACAGTTAAAATGATGGTTCTATCTAAAGTAAACTATCGGTTTTTAATGATACCCATTAAACCATCCTCCAACTAATTTAAGTCACTGGACTCACATATATCAAAATTTTTATGGAAAAACAAGCCATCACGTATCAGTCTAAAAACTTTACAACAGACTAAAGATAGAGGCGGATTGGAGCTACCCGACTTTAATCATGTTTTCTTAGCTAACAAGATGCAGTTTATCTCCAAATGGCTTAAACCTAGCAGTCTGGATGAACCATGGTTAGATGTAGAGCAAGCATTGTGTGAGGATGTGTTTATCTCTGATCTGCCATTCATCAGCTCTACCATCAAAACACATAAGTCTTTTAAAAGCATCAATATCAGTTCCTCCTTAGTGGCTTGGTGGGATTTTCTAAAAATAACCAAATCCTCACTTTTTCCATGTAAGTTTACACCCCTCTGGAACAACCTGACATCCTGCAAAACAAAAAGCTTATCAATTTTACTCAATGGAAAAATAAAGGAATAAAACAGTTAGAACATATAATAGAAAATGGAAACTTCTTATCATTTAATATTCTCACTTCACAATATGGAATCAGTAGCAAAACATTTTTAGAATATCACCAGCTTAAATCTATTATATGTAAAAAATATACCATTAATCAATTAAACTTACAGCTACCTATTAGGGTGGCAGAATTCATGAATCTCAATGCCCCAAAGCTATTATCAAAAACATAAAGACTATTATCTAAACTAGAAGACTCAATCTGTCTTCCAACTTCAAAATGGGAGGGTGACTTATCCAGTAACTTTAATAAAGATAAATGGTCACAAATATGTTTAAACACCTTTAAAATGACTAAAAATTCAAATATGCAACTGATACAATTCAAAATTCTTCATGGAACTCATTATACAGGACAAAGGATGTTCAGGATGGGTCTGTCACAATCAAACATCTGCACACACTGCAATGAAAACACACCTGACAACTATCTCCATGCCTTGTGGTCCTGCACACCTGTCCACAGGTTCTGGCTTCAGGTATGTGTGGACATGTCAACATGGTTTAAATGTAATATTCCTGCAAACCCCGCACTGTGTCTACTAGGTGACTTGGGTGACATTAATATGGCAATTAACTCTGCACACATGATACGCACAGCATTATGCATCGCAAAGAAAACTGTCCTAGTGAACTGGAAAAACAAAAATAATCTGTGTTTTCAGCAGTTTAGGAATCTCTTAGTTGACCACATCAGTAGTGAGACAATGTCTGCCTCCTCAAAGAACCATTTAGCTGAATCTCATTCCCTCTGGTCACCTGTGCTTAGCTCCATCACTTAGTGTAGGTAGGTGGAGGACTGTGACCTCGTTGCTTTGGGGGTTGGAAAATGGCCGGGAGTGACTGGTGGTTGCGGGTTCTTAGTGGTTGCCCGTGGTGCGGGACCAGGCTGCTCTGTGATGGGGGTGGCTCTGGGTCCGGCCCTGTCATAGGCTGTGGGGGCCAGCGGTTGGAGTCGCCTCGTGGCGGGGAGTCAAAGAGGTTTATTTGTCACATGCACAGTTATACATAGTACAATTGTACAGTGAAATGTGTATTCTGTACCTGCATCCTTTAAGAATAGGAAGAATAAGAATAAGCTAAATATTTATAAAATAGAATAGAATAAAAAAGATAAATCTTTTGTGGCGCCTGGGTCGGTGGGCGTCGGTCCTGGGCCGGGCGGCCGGGCTATTCTGGGGCAGGGGTTCTGGGCTCTGGTGCCTGGGGGTGGTCCTCCTCCCTCCGAGGTGGTGGGGTCCGCATGTGCCGGGTGTCTAGGCCTGCCTGGATGTGCTGCCATGGTGGGGTTTGGTGCATGCCCTGGTGTCTGGTTGCCGCCCTGGGACCCAGGGTATGGCCTGGGGGCAGGAGGGGTGTAGGGGTTTGAAAGAGGGCTGAGTGGGATTTGGGGGATTATGGGGGGAGGTGCTGGGGTGTGAGGCAGTGATGCTTGTATGTTGTGTGTGTGTCTATGCTTTGGATGTTTGTGTGGGTGTGTGCGTATGCATGTGCTAGGATGAGTGGGAGTGTGTAAGATCATAGGTGAGTAGGTGGGGTGGGGAGGGATGACATGACCCTGTGGGGGGGCCTGGGGGTGGTGCGCCGTGGATCTGGGCTCTCCCGCTATTCTGCTTCCGCTCCTCTCCTTTCCCCTTGGGTGTCTAGTGGGTGGGTGTCTTCTGGGGTCGGTGGAGGCTCGTTGGCTGCAGTCTCTGCGTGGCCTGGTCATGGGGAGCGGCTGCCTCTGGCCTGTCTTGTCCTGGGGGGCCTCCTGGGGAATGGGGGTGCCTAGTGCTGCTAGCAGCTCACCATCCGGAGGGAGGTTCTCTTCTCTTCGGACTTACATCACTGGACCCCTCTTCTTCCCCGCTCTCTCTATCTCTCTTACATATACACATAGACACACACACATAGGGATGTGGGAGGCATGCACGTCATGCGGGGTGTAGCCGGGGGGGACCACCCAAGTGGCTTCCTTAGCTGCACCCTGTGGCGACTCGCCTCTGGGTTTAAATTACACTTAGACATCAAAACACCAACATAACACACAAACAACTTCTGGGGGGCATGTCATGTGGTGTGTAGAGGGCGTGACTACTAACATGACCTTGCTCCCAGCACAATATGGTCACTGCCCCCCAGTTTTACTTGCAAAAAACACACTCACCACAAACAGTCATGAGCGGGGAGGTGGAAGAGGAGGACAATGGTGACACACCCCTCTTCCTTTGGGGCGCCGCTGGGGGTGTATAGGGGGAGTTGGTTGCCCTGGGGGCCAGGAACCGGGGTGGCTGGGCTGATGAGGGGCTGCTGATCTTGGGGGATGCCTCTTTGGCCGCATCTGGGTGGGAGGTGATGGGGGGTCGCTGGATTTGTCGCTAGTCGTTTTTTAAAAAATGGCTAGAGGTGAATGAAAACTCGCTAAATACAGTGATGAAGTCGCTACGTTGGCAATAGAGCTGCAACTAATAACTATTCTGATGGTCGATTAGTGACCGACTATTAAAACGACTAGTCGACCAATCGGAATATGAATCTCATGATTATTATAAATGGATCTTATTTCCCTTTCAGCTTTGAAATCTTGCATGAGGTTGTTATGTAAGTCCGACGTTCCTCCTCTTTAAGTGTTCGAGCGGTGCAGACATACTTCTGTCGTACACAAGGTCCGCTTTACAAACCTCACATGTATTTAATTTATTTTATAAGTTTAACGTGAAGTTGTTCCAGACTTTTGACGTCCTCGGCCACCGTTTTGCTCCCTAGTTCGCCACCATATTTTTCCTCTGGCGGACTTTATTGCGCATGCGCAACTCTCAGCAGAGATAAAAAAAAGAAGACGATGTCTCACTCTGTAGTTTCTTTTTTTTTTTGCAGACAATAGTCGACGGCTAAATTCGTTGACGACTATTTTTATTGTCGACATGTCGACGAATCGTTGCAGCCCTAGTTGGCAGCACTGAGTACAACCAGCTGCCGGCTGTTAAAGGGGTGTGTTACTGCGCCCTTGTTATTTAGGCAGCTTAATGAAGCTTTGGCCTTGCGTTGGCCTCCTGGTGGTTGGCAAACTACAGGGTGAGAATGTACGTGATCAGAGATGCAGCAGAGCCGCACTTTGAATGTAAATATCGTTGACGATCAGGTGAATTTAATTGTGGCCAAAATCGGATTAATTGTGCAGCCCTACTAGTCAGGATACCTCCAGGACGCCTCCCTGATGAGGTGTTCGGGCATGTCCCATCTGGAGGAGGCCGCGGGGAAGACCCAGGACATGCTGGACGGACGACATCTCTCGGCTGGCCTGGGAACGCCTCGGGATTCCCCTGGATGAGCTGTTGAAATTTCACAGTTTCATCCTTCAGCCAAAGCTGCTCTTCCTCCTGACTGCTGAGGAGTTCCTCCTCTTCCTCTTTAATACGAGCAGACTCTGGTTGCTCCTGGTCCAGGTTTGAGTTCTGGTTGCACAGCTGCTGGTCATCTTGAAGAGCTTCATCCACCTTGTAGACATATTGATGTGGTACCTCTGGAGGGATAAAGGGACAAATGAAAAACATGAAGAAAGATTTTAGTTTAGGTTAATTACTAGGGTTCCTAAAAAAGAAAAAATAGGACTTAATATTTATATTATTACTTATTTAACCATTACAAGCTTCACTGAGACTAAACATGGAGAAGCAGCATTTAGCTGTTATGCTGCAAACAAATGGAACAAACTGCCAGTGGAGATTAAACTTTCCCCAAATGTAGACATTTTTAAATCCAGGTTAAAAACTGTTCTTTTCTCATGCGCCTATGCATGAAATCTGCACGGTAACTTTTTTTTAACTTATCTTGCTTTTAATCATTTTAATGTAATTTATTATTTTATTGTGATTATGTGTTGATTATGTGTTGATGCCTTTTACTATTCTAAATATCTGTAATGTCTTTGTTTTATGTAAAGCACTTTGAATTGTCCTGTACATGAAATGTGCTATACAAATAAACTGCCTTGCCTTGCCTTGCCTTGCCTAAAAATCTCTTTTCAAAGAGTTTAACAGCACAGTTAAAATGTACAAACACACATTCAAACTGAGTTTATAAAACACATTTAAAGTAAATGAAAAACCAATTAAAATCCTCAAATGAAGCAGAACATCTACAAACACATGTAACTGCCTCCAAATCATCATGAAAGCCCTTTTTCCAATGTGGAAGAAATTTGACTTATTATGCTCTATATATAATATTATAATCACACCTATAATTACTTCCTTTACTATATTCATTTACACTTTTTACATTGTACATTTTTACTCTTCATGCTTTTATTCTCTTTTAAGGTTTCTTCTCTTCATATACAAGCTCTGTTAAAAGTTCACTACGAGGGTAAGATGACCTTCATCTGGTCCTTCCTCAGACCCTTAGACTGGTTCTGGTGGAGACACTATGTGAGGTTGTTTTGACACCAGCTCTTGGAGTTGTGTGTCCACCCAAGGTCTTCAGGAAGGAGGATTCTTTCTACAGAAATGTACAACTATTGTTTTTCCTCTTGTCTCCCCAGAGTCTCTCTCCACTTCACGCGGGTCGGGACGACCACTCTCATTACTTGCAAGTAATTCTTTATTAAATACTTCTCCTGTAATAAACTTTTTTATACGTTTACTCGTTCCAGACTCTTGGTAATACTATTACTGCGGGACCTGGGCCGGCCAACTATTACCGGATCTACTGCTGCTGGACCGAGGCCAGCAGGATACCACTGAGGCTACTACTGCTAGAACTGAGCTTGTGGATATTACCTGGCCTCTACTACTGGACCTAGCCAGAAGGATATTACCAGTGAAAAACATCTATACCTGGGCCACTAATAGAAAAACTCACCAACAATGTGCTTCATAGAGCTTTGGAAAGAATAGAAAATGTTTTAAAATGTGTTATAGAGAAGATAAAATGAAGAAAACCAAGCAGAGGTTGCAGAGCGCTGAAAAGCAGAGTTTATATTTCCACTTATAACAAACAAATAAAATCTCAAACCTATAAGGTTTTATAGACAATGATGCAGAGTGAATCAGCAGTGTTAGGAGAGTAGAGTAAGACAGACGTCACCATTTACCCAAAATATACAATATTCTTCCACATTTCTGGAGCATAAAATACACAAACATGTCCCCAAAGTTGCAGGTAAAACTGTTCCAGATGATCTAAGAAGTCAGAACATGCCAGAAAATCTGAGATGTGTTTGGAGCCAAAACTGTTAAGAACTTTGTTTCATGAAAACCTCCAACCAGACCAGGTGTAGAAGCTCTTCAGAGGTGTGGGGCATGTGGTTTTGTTGGTCCATTTGGGGTTGCTGAATGCTGTTTGGTAGGATGGGCTGTTGCTGCTGTGCTCTGGGTCTGCTGGCGTTCAGAGCCCTCACCACCACCTCTACCCCATCTTCCATCGCTCTCTGAAGGGCATTAATGACCATCATCAGCTCAGATACAGCTCTGACCATCTGCAGTGTGTGTGCTGCAAAGAGCCCTCGTTAGCGAACACAGCGAACCTCGTGGTAATGAAAGCTGCCACAGGACGCACGTTTATTTATTCATTATGTCTTTGGCTGAAAGTTTTCATTTGTCACTAGAAACTATTGTGTTGTCACAAACCTTCTCTGCAACCAGTTCTACTGCATCAAACTGGGTTTGTTGGACTTCTGGGTAATGCTCTGTGTATGATGCTGGTAAAACGCTCTGACTGAATTTTACACTTCTTATGGTTTTTAACTGGTTTTACTTGCTTTTTCACCAGTTTGATCCTTGTTATTTTAGTTGGCATTGTAATGTAGAGACGGTTTTATTCGGACTGATTAATGATTCATGTGCTACAGATGCTGTACTGGACGCTCTGCCAAACTTTTCACCAGTTTTACTGGTTTTATTGGTTTTACCTGTTTAACCCTTTTTTAGAGCTGAACTCTACGTCCACTCTATTTTTAACCCTGGTTTTTAATCCTGTAGTTTTAATAAAGAAAGGTTTTAGCCTAAAAGCAGAGAAGGGTTGAAACGGCTGCCTCGGCAGACCTGGAACTAACAAACAAACAGATCACCAACCGTAAAGACCACATCCGGAAGCTGTCCGAGGACCTGAGTAGAGATGTGACGTTCATGAAAGAATCGATTCTTTTGAACAACTCTTTTAAATGAACGATGGGAACTGATTCACAGCTGTGAGCCGTTCTTTTTATATATAAATTTTTGACACTGCATTCATCAAATCAAATCAAACTTTATTTTAAAAGCACTTTTCATGCCACAGGCAACACAAAGTTCTTTACATGATTAAAAACATAAGAATAAAAACACTCACTGAAATCTTTCTATGAACTGAGGAAAATCAAGCGTGAAGTAGAAAAGGTCTAAAAGAAGAAAAAATAATGACATGGCCTCCTTGTTCACCTGATCTTAACCCCATAGAGAACATGTGGTCCCTCATCAAATGTGAGATCTACAGGGAGGGAAAACAGTTCACCTCTCTGAACAGGGTCTGGGAGGCTGTGGTTGCTGCTGCATGCAATGTTGATCGTGAACAGATCAAGACACTGACAGAATCTATGGATGGCAGGCTTTTGAGTGTCCTCACAAAGAAAGGTGGTTATATTGGTCACTGATTTGTTTTTGTTTTGTTTTTGAATGCCAGAAATGTATATTTGTAAATTTTGAGTTGTTATATTGGTTTCCCTGATGAAAATAAATAAGTGAAATGGGTATATATTTGGTTTTTGTTAAGTTGCCTAATAATTATGCACAGTAATAGTCACCTGCACACACAGATATCCTCCTAAGATACTAAAACTAAAAACGCCCCACTCCAACTTCCAAAAATATTCAGCTTTGATATTTATGAGTCTTTTGTGTTCATTGCGAACATAGTAGTTGTTCAATAATAAAATTTTTCCTCAAAAATACAACTTGCCTAATAATTCTGCACACCCTGTAGGTACATATTTTGATTGTCATTCTTATATATAGTGAAATTTTGTAAGATATTGTGAAAACGAACCAGTCTTTTGAATGGCTCTTTGAAAAGAACAACTCCTTAAAATCCGGCTCCCTTCAAAGATCCATAAATCCCATCTTTAGACCTGAGGTCTAAGAATGAGCAGCTGAACTTCCTGATGGACGTGGCGATAGCAGTCGACAGCATCACTGAAAGCTGCTCTCCAGGACACCGTACCTTGGGATCCTGCTACCTCGCCCCAGCCTTCTTCCAGCTCCACGATCAACATCCACCATCTTGGTCTGAAGGTTGTCTGCTGCCCCATGAAAGTCTCCAACGGTTCTGGCCTGGTTTTATCCAACCATTTCCAGGTGTTGTCTGAGGGGAGGATGCCCAGCTGTGATTCTGTGTTTACCTGGGCTGCAGGCTCGGCGTTGACCAGGGTGGTCGAGTCCTGACGGTCATCCCAGCGTGCCTCATTGGTGAGGCATTGAAAGCTCCTGGTAAAGGGACATGCAGAGACTTGTCGTGGTCGTGGCGAAGAATGCACCTCCATTCAAGCTGGAGCTTCCCCCTCTCCTCCTGCATCCACTGCTGCAGCTGCCATCATGGAGGCCACCGCTTTGCCCTCTGGTGCTGCAGGTCCCTCTACCTGGAGACTCTCGGCAGCTGGAGCTGGTCTTCACATGCTCATCGTGGGGGATTCAGTTGTCCCACATGTCCATGTGAACAGGTGCCGCACATCCTGCCACTCAGGTGTTAGCAGCTCCGCCCACCAACTCTCTCATCACCACCCCTCAGCTTCCATGTTGGTAATACATGCAGACACAAATGACCTCAAGTTCCAACAGTCAGAGACGTTAAAGATGAATTTCATCAACCTCATCAACAACATCAAACAGTTAAATAAACACTGCATAATTTCCGGTCCACTACCTTCACCCCGTTCTGGAGACATTGAGATCAGTCGCATCCGACATCTTCACGTCTGGTTCAAAGGTTACTGTCACACCATCAATATTCCATACCATGACAACTTCACCTATTTCTACAACAGACCACACCTTTTCAAAGCCGACGGCTCACACCAAATCAAACAGGTTCTCATCTTCTCACCTTGAACATTGAACTCACCCTCCACTCCTGCAAAGCTCTCTCTGATTGATGGTCCAGCCAGAACACATCTCCCCAGTCAGCCCCTCCTCTCTGACTCATCATATACCAGTGCACATCACCAGCAGACATTATAAGCCTCCCTCTCCATATCCATACACTTCTACTGTCACACGTCTCCTTCACATTTATACAGCTCAATGTACAAAACCCACATCAACAATCTCCCAACCCAACTTTCCTGCATCGCTCAGCATGGCTCTTTTAAATGTCCGATGACTGTCGAGCAAATCTTTTAGAGCAAACTCCTGCTCAGATTTACCTGCATCATGTCATTTTATCGTTAACCATTTTAACCACAGACTAAAGTCGGCTTTGACTCAGCAGCTCCACTGAAAACAAAACTTTCAGAGGAAAATCCAAAACGCGTGGAGAAATTAGAAAGCTGAAAAGAAACTGCAGGAAAGCAGAGAGAAAACGGAGAAAACCTAAACTACCAGCCAACAGGGCTGGTATCATCACTAATTTCCTGAATCCACTCCATTCACAACGACCTGTTTTTATTCAATTTGGATTAAATCTGATTCAATATCCATTAATTTACAGCTAATTGTGTAACACCACCTTTTGTTATTGAATATTAGAGACTTTATCAGACAACTATTTTTATAAAACACTGAGTCCATTTACTTGACAATCAAAATCAGCTATCTGGGAGTAATCAGATTACTGTAATAATCTGATCTGACACATCTACATGTATTTCTGAAATACCCCAACAATACAGTGTTTCCCCAGATTCACAGCCAGAAATGCTGTGATGGAAACGAGTTTTCTCTTCCTTTAGGTGTCAGCTGTGAACAGCTCACTGAGGCGCTGCTGGACGGCTGGTTTTCTTCTGGGTTTACACTAGTGATGCGCGGGCCGCCTCCTAACCCGCGGGTCCCGCGGGTTACCCGCGGGTCGGGTTGGGGCGGGTCAAAGAATTTTCGCTTCACTGCGGGGCGGGTTGGTGGGGTTTAATATTCTGAAATATCTAGTTCTATCTATTAATTTTATTTTTTGTCAAACTGAAAATAAAGACCTTAATCAGTGTCTACATTTTGTTACTATAATATGTAAGACAAAATATTTATCAGTTATTTAAACACAGGTCACGTTTTGTAACGTAATGTCCACGTAGGCGCGTAGTAGGCTACGCAGGCTACGTGCAGAAAGCGCCAAGCAGACAAGCAACAAAAGATGGAAGAAGTGTTGAATAACATTCGTTCGGGAGTTTACGTCCTTAAAAAGAAGAAAGAGGGTCAAATGGCTAAATCACAGGTTTGGGACAGGTTCAACGAGGTAATCAGTGCAGACAACAGCAGCAGCATTGGCTTTATAACACTTAAACGCTTTAAAACACTTTATTTGTTTGCCTATTTATGTTTATAGACTTAACGTTCAAATGAAAATACATTTTGTGTTGCCAGGTTCCAGTGCCAATTTAGGAGACCATATGCACCTTTCTCAGACTAAATAAAAGCATTCGTCAATATCATAACATGTGTTTTAATGGGGCGGGGCGGGTTAAAAAAATAGAAGCGGAGGTGCGGGGCGGGTTGGTGCGGTCCAATTTTTTTAAAAGAGCGGGACCCGCGGGTCGGAAAAAAAGCCGACCCGCGCATCACTAGTTTACACCACCCAGAGAGGAGCTTACGAGGCCCTTCCCCTCCCACACCTCGGCTTCTCTGACCACATCACTGTCATGTTAACGCCAGCATACAGACCACTGGTTAAAGTCACCAAACCAGTTCTCAGAGAGGTACCTGTGTGGCTGGAAGGGTCCCTGGAGGTACTTAAGGACTGTTGAACACCACAGACCGGACTGTGTTTAAACAGGACTCCCCCTGCAACAACAACACAGACCTCCAGGAGTACAACAACGTCGTCACTGCCTACATCACCAAGTGTACTGATGATGTAACAGAACTTTAGGCCATCACTGTTTGGGCCAATCAGAAGCCAAGGCTGACAGGGGAGGTCCAGAGGCTGCTGAAGGCTCGGAACGCTGCCTTTAGAGCAGGAGATGAGGAGGGTTTGAGGACAGCGAGGACCAACCAGTGATGCAGCATCAGAGAGGTAAAGAAGCAGGACTGCAGGAGGAAAGCTCATCACTTCAGAGACAGCAGAGACACACAGAGCCTGTGGTGAGGGATACAGACCATCATGGACTACAAGACCCCCTGCAGACCTGTGACAGCTCCACCTCTCTGCTAAACGAGCTAAATCACTTCTTCACTCGCTTTGAGGCACACAACAGCACACCTGTACAGAAGTCTCCACCCCCTCCTGGAGAACAGGTGTTGATGCTGGACAGTGTGAGGAGGACACTCAGCAGGATCGATGCTCGCAAAGCTTCTGGTCCTGATAACAGACCTGGTCGTGTGCTGAGGGACTGTGTCGGGGAGCTGACGGATGTCTTCATGGACATCTTCAACATGTCGCTGAGCCAGGCTGTCGTCCCCACATCCCTCAAAACCACCACCATCATCCCTGTCCTGAAGAAGTCGTCCTCCTGTTTCCATGACTACCATCATGAGAGCAGCAGCTTCTTCAGCCTGCTGCCATCAGGATGGAGACTTCAGGACCAGGACCAAGACCAGGACCAGGACCAGCAGACTGAGGGACAGCTTGGTCCACCAGGCTGTCAGGATACTGAACTCTCCTCCTGCTCGGCCCCCCTTCCACCCACACTGGACTCTGACGCCCCCCATCATCACTTTTTACCCCCTCAGGAACAAAAACACTTTAACCAGTTTAACCACTTTAACCAGATTAACCACTTTAACCAGTTTAACCACTTTAACCAGTTTAACCAGACCAGACTCTAACTCAGTCTGTTTTTATTAATCTGTAACCATGAACATATAAACACTGACTGTAAGTTTCCTTTTCTATTTATTATCATGTTTATTTACTTAGTGATAGTACTTGTTTGTTTGTTTGTTTATTGGTTTACATTCTTGTATTTCGAGCATAGGGTTTGAGAAAACCGTAATTTAATTTCTATATTTGTCCTGTAGATGCTGCAGAATTAAAAGTAAAAGCTGACTTTGACTTTTTCCTCCCTGTTGAAGTGAACTTTTTCCTCCACTAGAGGCCACATGATGATGTAGGCGGGGCTCTACTTCTGCACTGTGTTCAAGCTTTCTGTCAATAAGAAGAGCTGCTGTGAAGAGAACAATTGTCAGACTGAATGTTGAACATCAGCTAGTTTCTCCTGCTGATTGAAACCTTGTTGTACAGATGGAACATTGGCTGTGGATTATTCTGGCTGCTCTTTTCTTTGGTAAGACAGAAACTCAACATGTTTCCTCTTCAAACACTTGAACACATTACTGAGCTGTACATGAAGAGCTTTTAATGTTCATTCTACAGAAAATCACAGCACATCATTTCTGCTGCCATTTGTTACCTTGTAAAAACACCTTCTATGCTTCAAAGTGACAATGATGAGTGGAAATGACATATATTCTACATGGAATAGAACTCTTTAAAGCTGCTCATTCTTCTCCTTTAATCAATCATCTTTATTGATTCATCTCTTCCTCTGCATGTTCTGTTCTTCCTCAGAGTGTAAAGGAGAAGACACAGTGACCCAGCCAAGAGATGATGTTACTGCTGCTGAAGGAGACCATGTTACACTCAGCTGTAATTTTACTACCAGTGATGCAGTTCCAAGATTATTCTGGTACAAACAAGAAGTAAATAGTTTTCCAAAGTACATGCTGAAACGTTTCTCAACATCAGAAGATAATGATCCAGAGTTCAGCAAAAACAGATTTGATGCTGAGATCAAAGACAAATCATCAGTTCCTCTGAAGATCCAGAAGCTTCATGTGTCTGACTCTGCTGTGTACTACTGTGCTCTGCAGCCCACAGTGACAGGAAACAGCAAAACTCTGTACAAAAACCTTTGGAGCAAAGACAACGCAATACTCCACAACGTCCACTAGAGGGCCTCACACACTGTTACACTTCTATGGTTTGTCAGGATTCAGTCTGGGTTCTTTGTACAGGTGTAAATAAAGTAAACATCACTGTTTTCTACATCATTTAACTCTAATGAAGTTACACTGTTTATTACTTTAGTATAAGCATCAGAAAATAGTAAATACATAATGATGAATGAAAAATTAAGAGAAAGAATTAGTGATTTTACTGCATTAAAACACCAAAATGAGATATTTTCTAATTTCAATAAAAAAGGGTTTTTTTATAGGTTACTGTTACTCCTTTATTTAGGGGAAGGAGAAAACTCTGAGTTATCCAGGCCTTTATGTATTTAAGACTTCTAAGTAGTTTGAGGAACTGATTGGTTTCCTCAGGTGTCATGGTTACGTATTCAAGATTGAATTTATAGTCAGTTTCTGCAGTATGTGAGTACATACACAGGAATCTAAAAGGACGTTTCTCTCCATCCCACGGTGTAAAAACACAAAGAATCATTTAAAGAAAAGAAAAACTGTCCAAAATACACAAGCAGGTGATTGTGTGGCAACAGCAGCATCACACAGTGACCCAGCTGGTCAGGATGCTCTCAATGCTGCCTCGGTAAAAGCTGCACATGATGGGTGGGGGGGCTCTCCCTCTCTTCAGTCTGTGGAGGAAGTAGAGGCGCCGCTGGGCTTTCTCCACCAGTGATGTGCAGTTGGCTGTCCAGGACAGGTCCTCACAGATGTGGACCCCCAGGAACCTGGTGCTGCTCAGTCTCTCCACAGCAGCACCATTGATGGTCAGTGGGGGGGTTCGGTGTGGCCTCTTCTGAAGTCCAGAACAATCTCCTTTGTCTTGTCCACATTTAAAAGGAGACTGTTATTGCTGCACCACATGGACAGATGGCTGACCTCCTTCCTGTAGTTTGTCTCATCCATGTTTGAGATGAGACCCACCACAGTCGTCTCATCTGCAAACTTCACTCTGTGGTTGGTGCTGAATGTTGGTGTGCAGTCATGGGTCAGCAGGGTGAAGAGCAGGGGACTGAGCACACATCCCTGCGGGGCTCCTGGGTCCAGTGTGATGCTGCTCGAGGTGTTATTACCGACCCGTACTGCTAGTGGCCTCTCACTGAGGATACTCACTTTTATAGCTTGTTTGTATGGTGGCTCTAGAGGTCTGATGGCAGATTCACTGATGTTTTCCCAACAGGTGATGCAGTACGAGATGTGTGAAAACATCAGAGCATGCATAAATATTTAGGCTACGTCCGTAGGGAGAAACGATCTAATAATAATTTACCAGGTTGTATTTGATTCTTTTGGTCATTTTCTTTATGTGTGATTGGAAGTTAAGACTAGTGTCATGAGTTATCACGGAGGACACACACAGTGATGGAGATTGAAACAAGGGATGGTTTATTGAAGCAGGGAGAAAGCAGGGAATAATCCAGATGAAGTCCGACAGAGACTGGCGGCAGGTTCCTGAGCTGCAGTGGAACACGAACTCCTAAAACAATTCCAGACATAAACAGTGGGGATCCACAGTCCAAAGGCATAGTACTCAGACAGGCATGGGCCATTCACAAAGAGGCAGAGGTCAGATTACTTATCAGGGTCGGGCAGGGCTCAGAGGTCTTTCCAAAACAGGGTTAATGTCCAGAAAGCAAAGGGCAGGAAAAGTCCGACTTGGAATCAGGCAAAAGGGGACCCGAGGGCCAAAACAGGGTCCTTCACAGGAATCTAAAGGCAAGAAAAAATGCTGGATATCAACAAGGAGAACAATGTTTGGCAGGGAAGGAGCGACAAGAGAGGGTTTAAGTAGAAGAGAGGGCTGGTGGGAATGATATGTAATCAAGGAGGCCCAGATGAGCTTGATGAGGAAGCAGAGGATCCTGCAGCAGCGACCATGACAAGTATAGCTGAGTATCATCTGCATGGTAATAACAATGGGTCATTATGTCCAATCATTTACCAACTAGAAGCAAGTAGAAAGTGAAAAGTATCAATCAGGTTGAGACCAGTGGCGTTTCCAGATGATTTGACCAAGGCTTTAGCCACAGATATTTAAAGTCTAGCGCCAGGTAGCCAAAACAACTTTAACCTGTAAGACTCATTCCTCATGAGCAGCTGCAGTCCGATATCGAACCTCTGCTTTCTTACTAAGATTAAAGAAAAAGCTCTTTAAACAGTTACACAACTTCCTGACACTAAATAACTGTTCTGGTGTCTACCAGTCAGGTTTTCAGCCACACCACAGCACTGAGATGCTCTAGTTAGGGTCTTTAATGACATCCACTTCACATTTCAATCTTGGTACTACTGGATCTCAGCGTCTCATTTGACACAGTGGACCAAAACATCTCACTAGACCGGCTCAAAAACTGGGTAGGATTTTCTGGCACTTACCCTATCGACCCAAATATAGGACGAGGAGTTTTTCCATCAAAAATAATGTAAAAAGGGGGGTCATCTTATAATTGCGGTCTAACCATTGACTGATAGTTGTCTGGGGTCGCTACATGACCGCAACAGCAGAGGGCGCCAGCTGTTTGCAAAGCCATTGACCTCACTGTGGCTGAGATCATCTGTCAATAACAGGAAAGAAGTGACGGGAGATGAAAAATGGAGAAGCGTGGTGATTGTCCAGAGCAGAGTGGATCAAACGTTGGGCAAGTTAACAGACAACTGAGGCAGAGTTATGATGCTAATTTTAAAATAATGGTGGTCAATGCAGCGGAAGCATCAAACAACTGTCAGGCAGCGAAGAAATATGGAATTACAGAGTGTAATGTCCTAAGATGGCGTGTCCAAAAAGACCGCCTGAAAAATGCTAACAGTAAGAGAAAAGCTTATCGTGGTCCTAAAAATGGCCGCTTCCAAGAGATTGACAGGAGGGTACGTCAGTTTGTTATTGAGAAGCGTAACGAAGGCATGCCCATTACCAGAGCTATCATCCAGCTGAAAGCCTTGGACATAGCCAGGGAGTTAAACATACCCACCACCGAGTTTTAAGCCAGCATCGGCTGGTGCAGAAGGATGATGCGCCATAGTGGTCTTGCATTATGGCGGAAAACCAGCCTTGCCCAGCACCTGAGAGTTTAGAGAGAAGCTGCAGTCTTTTCAGAGATATGTGATTAGCTTGAGGAAAAAACACTCTTACCCCTTTGATCAGATCGACAATGCCGACCAAACCCCCATGTTTTTTGACATGCCTACACCTGTGACCGTGCACAAAAAAGGAGAGAAATCTGTTATTGTGAAGTCAACTGGAAATTAAAAGAGTCTGGTCACCGTCATGTTGGCATGCCTGACAGATAGGACAAACTATATGTCATTTTAAAACGCAAAACAGTGCCTAAAGAGGTGATGCCAGCTGGGATTGTTGTACATGCCCAGGAAAAGGGCTGGATGGAGAGTGAACTTGTGGTAGACTGGCTGAAAGTGGTGTGGGGAACACGGCATGGGGCTCTCAGAAAAAACAGAAACATGCTCATTATGGATGCCTTTCGTGGACACCTGACTGACGCTGTCAAAACTCAGGTGAGGAAGATGAACGGTGACTTAGTCATCATACCAGGGGGGGTGACAAGCCAGCTACAGGTGTTGGATGTGGTGGTTAACAAGCCTTTCAAGGATAATCTGCGCAAGAGGTACACCGAGTGGCTCCTGTCCAGTGATCACACACTCACACCGTCTGGAAAAATTCAAAAGCCAGCTGTATGTCGGCTTTGTGAATGGATTCTCCAGGCATGGGACTAAGTAACACCAGAGAGCATCATCAATGGATTTAAAAAGTGCTGCATATCAAATGCATTGGATGGCAGCGAGGATGATGTTCTGTGGGAGGGGACAGGGCCACAGCATGAGAGTGGGAGTGACAGTGAGGCCAGCGAGGCAGAGGACGTCTGTGAGTAAAAACCTCAAGCAGACTTTTGATAAGACATCTGATGAGCAAAGTTCTGACAATTTTCATTCTATTTGCAGCATCGCAAGACTTTAAGTTGAATGTTTTATTATGGTGGTAGCCTGTTTTGCTACCGTTCAGTATTGTTAATTGCACAAGTCGTTTAATACAATATTGTGTTTTCTGCTTTTTTTCTTTGTTTATCGTCTGTTACGTTTATCTCACTGTTACGGTACTCATATTTACAAGTCTAAATTGCTAAGTGGTTTGTTTACATTTAGGTTTTTCAGACACAATAAGATCATAGTGATTGCATTTATAGCCAAAATATATTACGTATTTAAACATTTTTTTTCAATAAAAAGAAAGTTTCTTTTTCTATTCTATTCTATTTGTTTTTTTTTTTCCTTTTAAGATTAGTCGTGGAAAGAGGGGGGTTCGTCTTATAATCAGGGCCGTCCTATATTCGGGTCTATATACAGGGACTACTTTGTGTCTATAGGTAACTATAAATCTGAGCGAACAATAATAACTTGTGGAGTTCCCCAAGGCTCCATCCTAGGGCCACTGCTGTTTAACATTTACCTGCTGCCACTCGCTCACATTATAGAAACAACTAAACATGTTACCACAGCTATGCTGATGACACACACATCTACATAACCATCTCACCAGGAGACTACAGTCCCATCCTCATCAACTGCATGGAACAAATTAAAGATTGGATGTGCCAGAACTTCCTTCAGTTAAATGAAGACACAAAAAATGAATAGATTTATCATTATTTTAACTAAATATTCATCTTAGCTCCACATTGAATGGACACATAATCAAACATCTTCAGAGCTCTCATCACAACTCTGATCATCAGAGTCTGAATCTGAGCCACTCTTTTTTTTTTTTTTGTCCATTTATGTACAGCACTTTGTTTCAGCTGTGGTTGTTTTAAAGGGCTTTATGAAGAAAGTTGAGTTGCGTTGGATGTTCTCAGTTAGCTTGGTGTTTCCATTTCTTCATCAACTCCAGCCTGAGTGAGAACAAACTCTGTGTACGTCAGATCTCAGTGGTTTCCAGTTGTTCATGACACATTTCATGACCACCCACACCCTCATTAGAGGGGATCAGGTCTCAGGATCATAACGTCCATATTAGTGGAATAACTAGTTCCTACCTTCCTACACTTGAGTAAACCTGAGAATCTTTTATTCCTCCCTAAAATCATAGAAAACCAAGTTAAACATGGATAAAAGTTTTTATATTTCCAACAGTGAAACTGGGATCCAGATTGTAAAGTCCTGATTTAAAACAGAAAGACCTTCTAAGCTCCTGAGATCAGAGTGATGAAGATGAAGCAGCCAGACTGTTAACCAGGAGGAAGAGTAACTGAGAGAAGAGAAACTACAGATGAAAGAGGAGACGGAGAGATTCAGGGAGGAGCTGAGCTGTTACTGAACTATAGAAGAGACACAAACTTCCACATTCAACACAGTTCAACACACAAACCACAAACATCACCTTTATTCAACATGCTGTCTTTGCAGACATTTGGATTAACTCTGCTGTTTCTAGTCATTCTAACAGGTTTGTTTGCTTCTTTAAAACATCCATTTCTGGATTTTCTGCTTCTTCTTCAGTTATTTGACTTCTCTCTTCCTTTAGGTGTCAGCTGTGAAGAACTCACTGCAGTCAAGAATGAAGAGTCCAGTTTAGAAGGAAGCTCTGTTACTCTGTCCTACACTTACTCTAAAACACCAGCTCCTGGTGATGATTTCTTCTGGTATCGATAATATCCAGGAAAACCACCAGAATTCCTCCTGTATATCTCTGGACTCAACAAGTCAAGAGCAGCAGAGTCTCTGAAATCAGCCACAAGGTTCTCCACTAAACTGGGAGAAAACAAACAAAAAGTAGATCTGGTGATCTCCTCTGCTGCAGTGTCTGACTCTGCTGTGTACTACTGTGCTCTGCAGCCCACAGTGACAGGAAACAGCAAAACTCTGTACAAAAACCTTTGGAGCAAAGACAACGCAATACTCCACAACGTCCACTAGAGGGCCTCACACACTGTTAAAGCTCTGATTGTTGAGTCATTGGACTGATGACAAAGACAAGAGAGAAATGAAGCAGTAAAGATCAGAGACAGAGACAGAGCTGCTGTGGAAGCAGGAAACAATCTGATTGGTTGAGCTGAACTGGAAACATCATGGCTCCGCCCACTGAACTTCAGCTCATCCAATGACATTATTTCTTCCTCATTCTACTGCAGTGGAAGAACATTGTTCATCTGCTGTGTGTCTGGCTTTAAGAACACCAAAGACATGTTGCTTTACCTCTTTTTGCTTCTATCTCACATTCTAGGTGAGTTTAAGAACAGGGATTAAAGTTTGCTTGAAGCTGCTGCATTAACCACATATACAGACTGCATTTCACTACTTTTCTGCTTTCTTTGCTCTGATAGAATGAAAATCATCTTTGGATCATCTTGTAAATTCAACTGACAGAGTTCAGAGCCTCTACCCTACGTGTGTGTGTGTGTGTGTGTGTGAGAACGAGTGGGGAAGAACGAGGGTCTGGGGGTGTAAGACCAGAGGGAAGTGAACTTCCCTCTAGAGGATGAGTTGCTGGTGGCAGCAGGCACCTCTGTTCCCCGGGAGGCCCCCCCAGGGCAGGACAGGCCAGGAGTACCTGCCCCCCCCGACCACGACACACACAACTGCAGCCAATGAACTGCGGTCACTCAACCATCACTTGTCCAGGTGGGAAGGAGAGGAGGACAGTGGGAGAGCGCAGACCTGAGGCATCGTCAGACCCCATTTACTGGGGCATGTGCCCCAAATGCTACGATTAATTTTCAACAATAAATATTTATCATACATTAATTCAGATGGGAGAAGATATATATTTCTACTCAAACGCGTAGCAAGAGTGTTAACTCCAAATAGAGGAACAGCTCAGGGGCTCATTCTGTCCCTGCATGTCACTAGAGATGTGACATTCATGAATGAATAGATTCTTTTGAACGGTTCTTTTAAATGAACGTTGGGAACCGAGTCACAGGTGTGAGTTGTTCATTTGTGAGCCATTCTTTTTATATACTGTAGCGTATTCCAGCATCTTCAAAATAAAGACTGGAACTTTTGTTTAATCGTGACTGAATTAAACATCTTTGAGGATTTTTCTCCTTACAGACAAAAAGTCTCTCACTCCCAAAATGGGGGTTAACAAAGGTCGACTCTCTCCAACATGGACTGGGGAGGACTTCTTTAAGTTATTTACGAGATCTGGGAAATTTCTGAACTTTAATCTTCTGCAACATAAATTTGCTTTTTAATTAACAACCAAATGGTCCCAGATGCCACTCTTCATCCAAAATGTCCACTTATGAAACTGTCTCTTTATTAACTGGTGTTTTTCTTTCACTGATAAAGAAAACCCCTTTTCCAGGCAGTCTTAACTGGAAACAGAACGTTTATCTTAACACTCCAGAGGGTAATAAAGTGATTTAATGTTTCTCTGTGTCCCAGCACAGAGAAGGCCAAGACTTTGCCTGAAGAGTAAAAGATTATACTTTTACTAGTTTAAAATGTTCATTTAAATTGATACATATATATATATGTAACCGGTCTTGTTCGACACCATCTATCTGCGTTTTGTAGTTTGAAGAATGAGGAGGCGGATACCACTGTGATCTTGCAACCAGCTGGCGGGTTTATTCTGTACAAAAAACATTTAATCAGTACAGCAACTCTCCTTAACCTGGCTTCACCATGCACACCTCTCCTCAGCGGGGCTGCTAGCAAACTGAAGAGTGTGCAACCTTAGTCTACAACATGCTTGGGAAATTTATTTCCCACCTAACAGCCATAACATTACACTTTAAGTTGAGCTAACAATAGTTTCAAACAGACATTGTCAGAAAATATAATTTTACATAAAAGAAATAAAACTTCAAATTACAATAAACGTATTTGTAAGCTCATACCTGTACAAAAAACGTTTAATCAGTACAGCAACTCTCTTTAACCTGGCTTCACCATGCATACCTTTAGCAGGGAAAAGAACAAAAAAAACAATGGACCGTATGAGAGAGACCAAACACATGCTCTGGTTAGCTGAACATCGACAAATGAGCACATCTTAATAAGAGTTTTGTACTGCATCCAAACTAACAAACATAACAAGTAGAACATACAGTATAACCATAAAACCAGGTATGAGACTGACTGGAAGAGTTTTAGATCGTATATTAACATTCCCCACCTTATAAAGGGTGGACTCACCTCTCCTCAGCGGGGCTGCTAGCAAACTGAGGAGCGGAGCACGAACAGGAAGTGACATCACCAAAGGAAACCGGGATCAAACATACAAATAAAAGCCCACCAATAAAATAAGTGCTTTACAGAAAAATAAAGAACATAGTGCAGAACAAAGCATATACAGACATATAAGGGGGATTTTTAGTGAAATGTATAGTATTTTAACACACCTGTTACACATATGTGTTTTATCTTGATACCATGCACATGCATATAATCATTATCATTTTGTACAAGGTTTAATCAACAAGCTATTGGTGACCTGAAACTTTATTACTGTGTTTGTGTGAGATATAACCTTCTTACTATTATTATTGTCTTTGCAATGATTCCCTGGGGATTTTAATGATGTTTCATTTAAGGCTTTAATAACTTGGATATTTAGATATATTCACAAAATGTTTAATTTGATACTCTTTACAAAATGATCAGACCAGTCCCTCTGTATCTGCTATCTGACCCAAAACCAGCCCACAAGACTGTTATTGGTCATGATAATGGTCCCACATCCTTTCATGGGGCGGGTCTTCAAACTAACACTTTTTGAACTCAGAACAAAGATTTTAGTTTGCTCTTCCTTTTTGTTCTGCTCTTCCTTTGGGTTTCTCTTCCTTTTTTGGTCCTTGTCGCTTCAAGTTGACTTCAAGTTCTCTGCTCTTGGAGGCCCTCTCCAAGTCTTCAACCTTCCTCTCCAGACATGGCTCTTTTTGTGAGTTAGACGCAAGAAAGCGAGAGATGCTGTGGGAGAATTAAGTTCGCAGTGATGTGAAGCACATCACTTCAGATCCTAAGTTTGTGCCTGCATTCAAGATGCATGATTGATGGTTTTTGTCCTTTTTGACGGATTGACTCCGGAGTTCATTCCTTTGTCCAGCTAATACTTCTCTTTCTTTAGTTGTGTTTTTATCTTTTGGACTTCTAATATTGATCCTAAATTTTGATCTTTACTTTGGATAACTGGTTAACGCAGGCTGACCAAAGCTTCAGAACCAGTGCTACAGAGTTTCTTTTTTGGACTGATCTAAAGCTGGACATTTCCATCTCTTGCCATATCACCGCAAGTCATTCACTGTCCATCATCGATACCACCAGCCGAGCCGCGGGAGGGTCCGCATCCGCAGAGTTGCCTGATCCAAACCTTCGGATCCACCATGTGACGCATCTTCTGGCCTTCTTGGGAGTCGTTCGGGATCCAAACCACCTGCCAACTTCCTCATTTGTCCGGGAGAGTCACTACAACGGTCGTAAGTCGGCTCGATCCAAACAGAACCGGACGAGTCCTGCTCGGATCAATTTTCTGCTTATCTGCTCTAAGGATGGTCGGTTGTCTGACAGTGATCTTAGTAGTTCTACATCTTAGTTAAACTTTCAGCTTTAAACAGATTAGATTCAGTTTTCCCTTTTTCCTTCTAGGATTCAGAGATCCTTTTCAGTCCTGAACCTTAGTTCAATTAGCACCGCAGGTTAATTAACTTTTGTTTATTTCTTGCATTGAAATAAGATTTTGGTTTGAACTCCATATTCTGCATTTTACAATGTTTGATTCATTTTCCATGTGAAGTCCTTTGTAAATATTTCCTTTTCATTTATGCATGATTAGTTTAGTAATAAATATTTCAAATTTATCCTAAACTGGTTATTGTAAACTCCTCCTTTGAACCATGTTATGGGTCCTGTCAAATTAAGAATTCACGTTATTAGTATCCTGAGACTGATTGATTGATAACTGATTGATTTGACTAGCTTGCATTATTTAATTTATTAAATTAATTAATTTAATACTCTAATGGTGTCCACACAGCCATTAGATTAGAATAAAGCTATCTGTGTGGTGGTGCTCCCGAGGTAATTAATAAAACATAAACTTCTGAAATTATTAGAATTAATAATTTTATTAAACATCTTTAATGTTTAATGATGCTGAATGCTACAATACTAATTTTCCACATTGACTTTATCACATTTGTGACATCATAGAAGTCTGAAGTCCAGCACGCTCCGTTCATGTGAAGCATCGATGGGCAGAGTGTTGTTCGGAAAGAAATACTGTGAAACATTTACTAGAATGTCACTGACTGCTCAGGTCTACCCTTTTTTTTCCAATATTTTTCCTTTCATTTTTTTATCTTGTATAGTAGATTTTACATATGTTCATATGTTGATTGTTTGTTATTCTTATATATTGTAAAATTTTGTAAGATATTGTGAGAACGAGCCAGTCTTCTGAATGGCTCTTTGAAAGGAACGGCTCCTCAAGATTCGGCTCCTTTCAAAGATCCATAAATCCCATCTCTCCGTGTCACCGTGCACCAGCAGCATGTGAACCACACACACGTCACGCAGCTCTCCGTGTGTCGGGTGAGGTGAGCGTACAGCACAGTTTGAGGTCTCGTAACATCACAAAAACTGTCAGTTTTATATTATTTTTTAAAATGAAACCAAAAGGGAAGAGAAAGAGGGAGTTAAGACCGCGGTGAAGCCAGTTTTAGGTTGGATATTCTACAGATATTTGCACTAGAGCTACCAGCGTCTCTTTTAGGGACCATCAACAAATGACAGGCTTTCTGTGAAACGGAAATTCTCATAAAGGACATAAAACAATATTTTCATACTAAAGAAAAGCAAAATTCTGACGTAAACAGAGAGATATAACATGTTTTTTGTTTTTATACAGGGTGACAAATCTTTTGGGAGGAGTACGCTTTAATGCTCAAAATGAAACAAAGTTCAGAATGAGTTAAACTATCACCCTGAAACCCAGGTAGTAACCATCACTGTGGAATGTGTATGAAGAGAGCTCTGATTTCCATCGTTTGTTATGGTGTTTATGATTTTGCTGCCATGTTGAAAAATAAATATGTTCTTACACTCATTAATATCTCAATTAGTGCTTTTAGTAGGAATGTGGCAGTGACACGGGGCGGTGTGTGTGAGGGGGGTATGTGGTAGGGGGCCTGTACCCCAGTAGAACTTTATGCCTAGCAACGCCCCTGGCCCAGACCCACCACCCCCAGGCCCACCCAGGTCTCCTCCACAAGCTGCACCAGTAGCTAAATACAGGTCAGAGGCATCTCCTGTGCCGCCCCCACCTGTCTGATTTACCGAGGTTTTATTTTAAGCTATTTGTTCAGGAACTTGGTCTTATATCTGGTCTCCTCCTCTCAGCCTCATCCGGTGGTTTTCCAACTTCCTGTTTAGCAGAAACTCTTCCATACTGAAGTCATTCTGTCCCCAGACAGTGTGAGGAGGACACTCAGCAGGATCGATGCTCGCAAAGCTTCTGGTCCTGATAACATACCTGGTCGTGTGCTGAGGGACTGTGTCAGGAAGCTCACGGATGTCTTCATGGACATCTTCAACATGTCGCTGAGCCAGGCTGTCGTCCCCACATCCCTCAAAACCACCACCATCATCCCTGTCCCAAAGAAGTCGTCCTCCTGTTTCCATGACTACCCTCCGGTAGCCCTCACTCCCGTTCTTATGCAGTGCTTCTAACGGCTAGTGTTGAAACACATAAGGTCTGTCCTCCCACCCTCCCTGGACTTCTTCCAGTTTGTATATCGGTCCCACCACTCGACCGACGATGCCGTCTCCACTGCCCTCCACACAGCCCTCACACATCTGGACACAAAGACTCTTACGTCTGTTCATAGACTTCAGTTCAGCATTCAACACAATCATCCCCCAACAGCTCATTCTGAAACTGGACCAGCTGGGAATTAAACCTCACTGTGCAACTGGCTGCTGGACTTCCTGACCGGGAGACCACAGGCAGTTCAGGTCAGCAGGAACACATCCAGCATCACCACACTGAACACGGGTCCCTCAAGGATGTGTGCTGAGCCCCCTCCTCTTCCCTCTGCTGACCCACGACTGCACACCGTCACACAGCTCCAACCTCCTCATCCAGACTGTGGAGGGTCTCATCAGCAACGAGGAGGAGACAGACTACAGGAGCGAGGTGAACCGCCTGGTCTTGTAGTGGGAACACAACAATGTCTCTCTGAACGTGTAGAAGACGAAGGAGATGGTTGTGGACTTCAGGAGACCACGCCCCCAGCATGCACCTCTGACCATCAATGCTGCTACGGTGGAGAGAGGGAGCAGCACCAAGTTCCTGGGTGTGCACGTCACAGAGGACCTCTCCTGAACCATCACCACCACATCACTGACCTAGAAAACCAACCAGCACCTCTACATCCTCCACAGCCTGAGGAAAGCTAGAACCCCGCCCCCATCATGTGCACCTTCTACAGAGGAACCATGGAGAGCGTCCGGACCAGCAACATCACTGTGTGGTACGACGCCTGCTCCACATCCTGCAGGAAGACCCTCCAACGCATCATGAGAGCAGCTGAGAAGATCGTGGGTGCCTCTCACCTCCCTACAAACATCTCCATCTCTCCTCACCTGTAAAGCCCTCTGCATGGAGAGAGACCCCACCCACCCGTCACACAGCTTCTTCACTCTGCTGCCATCAGGAAGGAGCCTGCAGAGCCTGCAGGCCAGGACCAGGACCAGGACCAGGACCAGCAGAGTGAGGGACAGCTTGGTCCACCAGGCTGTCAGGATGCTGAACTCTCTCCCTGCTCGGCCCCCCTTCCACACATCCTGGACTCTGATGCAGATCTGCTGCAGAACTGACAATAAAACTGACTTTTTCCTCCCTGTTGAAGTGAACTTTTCCCTCCACTAGAGGCCACATGATGAAGTAGGCGGGGCTCTACTTCTGCACTGTGTTCAAGCTTTCTGTCAATAAGAAGAGCTGCTGTGAAGAGAACAATTGTCAGACTGAATGTTGAACATCAGCTAGTTTCTCCTGCTGATTGAAACCTTGTTGTACAGATGGAACATTGGCTGTGGATTATTCTGGCTGCTCTTTTCTTTGGTAAGATAGAAACTCAACATGTTTCCTCTTCAAACACTTGAACACATTACTGAGCTGTACATGAAGAGCTTTTAATGTTCATTCTACAGAAAATCACAGCACATCATTTCTGCTGCCATTTGTTACCTTGTAAAAACACCTTCTATGCTTCAAAGTGACAATGATGAGTGGAAATGACATCTATTCTACATGGAATAGAACTCTTTAAAGCTGCTCATTCTTCTCCTTTAATCAATCATCTTTTTTTGATTCATCTCTTCCTCTGCATGTTCTGTTCTTCCTCAGAGTGTAAAGGAGAAGACACAGTGACCCAGCCAAGAGAAGATGTTACTGCTGCTGAAGGAGACCATGTTACACTCAGATGTACTTTTACTACCGGTGACACATATCAAAGATTATTCTGGTACAAACAAGAAGTAAATAGTTTCCCAAAGTACATGCTGAGACGTTTATCAACATCAGGAGAGAATGATCCAGAGTTCAGCAAAGACAGATTTGATGCTGAGATCAGAGACAAATCATCAGTTCCTCTGAAGATCCAGAAGCTTCATGTGTCTGACTCTGCTGTGTACTACTGTGCTCTGCAGCCCACAGTGACAGGAAACAGCAAAACTCTGTACAAAAACCTTTGGAGCAAAGACAACGCAATACTCCACAACGTCCACTAGAGGGCCTCACATACTGTTACACTTCTATGGTTTGTCAGGATTCAGTCTGGGTTCTTTGTACAGGTGTAAATAAAGTAAACATCACTGTTTTCTACATCATTGAACTCTAATGAAGTTACACTGTTTATTACTTTAGTACAAGCATCAGAAAATAGTAAATACATAATAATGATAAATGAAAACGAATGAAAGATTAAGAGAAAGAATTAATGATTTTACTGCATTAAAACACCAAAAATGAGACATTTTCTAATTTTAATAAGAAAGGTTTCATCTTTTTACAGTGTACTGTGAGTGTGTATGTCAGGGGATCACACTCCTCATCCTCCCTGGAAAGGTCTATTCAGGAGTCCTGGAGAGGAGGGTCTGTTGGAAAGTAGCCGGAGAGAAAGAAGTCTGGGCCTCCTGCGTAAGGCGGTTATGTAGCTGTTTACATTGTCACTTAGTGCATCCCTCTGTGTAGTGGCTTTAAAAGAAAAGGCAGATTGTCCACAAGTTGTGCAGCAGAAAGGTAGATTACAGTTATAGATGGAAGCTATTCTGGTGGATCTTACAGAACTAGCAGGGTGATAGCAGACTAAATCCAGTAAACATGCAGACGCCCGGCCTTTTAGGATCTTAAACACTAGACTCAAGTTTGAAAATAGTCTCAAATTTTTAAATCTCAACAGGTTACGTTTCTGGAGAATCTTGCAAGGGGGGACTGGCTTTTTATCACATACTTTTATAACTTGTTTGTTTGGTGATTCTAGAGGTCTGATGGCAGATTCACTGACCTTTTCCCAGCAGGTGATGCAGTATGAGATGTGTGAAAAAATCAGAGCTTGCATAAATATTTAGGCTACGTCCGTAGGGAGAAACAATCTAAGAATAATTTCCCAGGTTGTATTTGATTGTTTTTGCCATGTTCTTGATGTGTGATTGGAGGTTAAGACTCGTATAGCTGAGTATCATCTGCATAGCAATAAAATGTGTCATTATGTCCAATCATTTTACCAACTAGAAGCATAAATTATCAATCAGACTGAGACCAGTGGCGTCACCAGACGATTTTTCCAAGGTTTCATTCCTGAATGTTTTGAGTCCAGCCCCGGGTAGCCAAAACATCTGTAGCCTGTAACTTAGACTCATCACTCATGAGCAGCTGCAGGCCGATATCGAACCTCCGCTTTCTTAGTAAGATTAAAGAAAAACCTCTTTCAACAGCTACACATCGTCCTGACACTAAATACCTGTTCTGATGTCGACCAGTCAGGTTTTCAGCCACACCGCAGCACTGAGATGCTCTAGTTCAGGTTTTTAATAACATCCGCCACAGATAGCGGGAACATTTCAGTCCTGGTACTACTGGATCTCAGTGCTGCATCAGACACCATTGACCAGAACATCTCTCTAGACCAGCTGAAAACTGGGTCGGACTTTCTGGCACTGCAATAAATGATCTGAGTTCCATTTAAAAGACAGGAACTTCTTTGTGTCTATAGGTAACTATAGATCTCAGAGAACTAAATGAACCTGTGGAGTCCCCCAAGGCTCCATCCTGGAGCCACTGCTGTTCAACATCTTCATGCTGCCACTCGCTCACATTATGGAAACAACTAAACATGTTACCAGTTATGCTGATGACACACACATCTACATAACCATCTCGCCAGGAGACTACAGTCTGATCCAGACTCTGATCACCTGCATGGATCAGATTAAATTTCAGATGTTCCAGAACTTCCTTCAGTTACATGAAGTCTAAACTGAAATAATAGTTTTTGGAGCCAAAAAAGAAAAATTAAAAGTCAGTTCTCAGCTTCAAACAGCAAAGTTCAAAACTACCAACCAAGAAAGACACCTGGGAGGAGTCCTGGACTCAGACCTGGGAGCAGTCCTGGACTCAGACCTGGAAGGAATCCTGGATTCAGACCTGGGAGCAGTCCCGGACTCAGACCTGGGAGCAGTCCCGGACTCAGACCTGGGAGCAGTCCTAGACTCAGACCTGGGAGCAGTCCTAGACTCAGAACTGGGAGCAGTCCTGCAGCATTTAATAAAACATGTTCCTGTAAATAGTTTTTTACATTTTATTCATGAAACTGCAAACAACAACATTCTCTTAACGTACTTTTCCAGCAGAGAACAAAACTACTTTTGCTCTGAACGCATCTGAAATGATTTCATTCAAACATTAACTTGGTTGTTTCTTGTTTTACTACCTTAAACAACGAGAACAAAGTTTTCTGTACAACATTCTGGAATATTGAAGTCAAAGACGTTTATGGGTAAAAATCATAAATGAATGAATAAATAAATCATCATTTTAACTAAATATTCATCTTAGCTCCACATTGAATGGACACATAATCAAACATCTTCAGAGCTCTCATCACAACTCTGATCATCAGAGTCTGAATCTGAGCCACTCTGGATGTTCTCAGTTAGCTTGGTGTTTCCATTTCTTCATCAACTCCAGCCTGAGTGAGAACAAACTCTGTACGTCAGATCTCAGTGGTTTCCACCTCCTCTTTGCTCACTGACATCCTCCCCCACCTCCTTTCTTTCCTTCTAACCGCCTCCTTGTTTCCACCATCTTGTTTTTCCTTCTACAGACACTTTCTTGCTTTAAATTTCTCTCCTCATCCAGCTGCACTTTGTTCAGGCAGCAGCTCATAAACGCCACCACGCAGCCGATGGATGGATGATACGTCATAGAATAGTGTTGATGGGAAATGTAGCGAGAGCTCTGACAGGACAAGGAACTGGAATCATTTGCTTCTTTCATCACCTGCTGAACTGGACAGGAAGTTTTCATTTCATCCGGTAACTGATGGACTGTGGTTGTTCATGACACATTTCATGACCACCCACACCCTCATTAGAGGGGATCAGGTCTCAGGATCATCACGTCCATATTAGTGGAATAACTAGTTCCTACCTTCCTACACTTGAGTAAAACTGAGAATCTTTTATTCCTCCCGAAAATCATAGAAAATCAAGTTAAACATGGATAAAAGTTTTTACGTTTCCAAGAGTGAAACTGGGATCCAGATTGTAAAGTCCTGATCTAAAACAGAAAGACCTTCTAAGCTCCTGAGATCAGAGTGATGAAGATGAAGCAGCCAGACTGTTAACCAGGAGGAAGAGTATCTGAGAGAAGAGAAACTACAGATGAAAGAGGAGACGGAGAGATTCAGGGAGGAGCTGAGCTGTTACTGAACTATAGAAGAGACACAAACTTCCACATTCAACACAGTTCAACACACAAACCACAAACATCACCTTTATTCAACATGCTGTCTTTGCAGACATTTGGATTAACTCTGCTGTTTCTAGTCATTCTAACAGGTTTGTTTGCTTCTTTAAAACATCCATTTCTGGATTTTCTGCTTCTTCTTCAGTTATTTGACTTCTCTCTTCCTTTAGGTGTCAGCTGTGAAGAACTCACTGCAGTCAAGAATGAAGAGTCCAGTTTAGAAGGAAGCTCTGTTACTCTGTCCTACACTTACTCTAAAACACCAGCTCCTGGTGATGATTTCTTCTGGTATCGACAATATCCAGGAAAACCACCAGAATTCCTCCTGCATATCTCTGGACTCAACAAGTCAAGAGCAGCAGAGTCTCTGAAATCAGCCACAAGGTTCTCCACTAAACTGGGAGAAAACAAACAAAAAGTAGATCTGGTGATCTCCTCTGCTGCAGTGTCTGACTCTGCTGTGCACTACTGTGCTCTGCATCCCACAGTGACAGGAAACAGCAACACTCTGTACAAAAACCTTTGGAGCAAAGACAACGCAATACTCCACAACGTCCACTAGAGGGCCTCACACACTGTTAAAGCTCTGATTGTTGAGTCATTGGACTGATGACAAAGACAAGAGAGAAATGAAGCAGTAAAGATCAGAGACAGAGACAGAGCTGCTGTGGAAGCAGGAAACAATCTGATTGGTTGAGCTGAACTGGAAACATCATGGCTCCGCCCACTGAACTTCAGCTCATCCAATGACATTATTTCTTCCTCATTCTACTGCAGTGGAAGAACATTGTTCATCTGCTGTGTGTCTGGCTTTAAGAACTCCAAAGACATGTTGCTTTACCTCTTTTTGCTTCTATCTCACATTCTAGGTGAGTTTAAGAACAGGGATTAAAGTTTGCTTGAAGCTGCTGCATTAACCACATATACAGACTGCATTTCACTACTTTTCTGCTTTCTTTGCTCTGATAGAATGAAAATCATCTTTGGATCATCTTGTAAATTCAACTGACAGAGTTCAGAGCCTCTACCCTACGTGTGTGTGTGTGTGTGTGTGTGTGTGTGTGTGTGAGAACGAGTGGGGAAGAACGAGGGTCTGGGGGTGTAAGACCAGAGGGAAGTGAACTTCCCTCTAGAGGATGAGTTGCTGGTGGCAGCAGGCACCTCTGTTCCCCGGGAGGCCCCCCCAGGGCAGGACAGGCCAGGAGTACCTGCCCCCCCCGACCACGACACACACAACTGCAGCCAATGAACTGCGGTCACTCAACCATCACTTGTCCAGGTGGGAAGGAGAGGAGGACAGTGGGAGAGCGCAGACCTGAGGCATCGTCAGACCCCATTTACTGGGGCATGTGCCCCAAATGCTACGATTAATTTTCAACAATAAATATTTATCATACATTAATTCAGATGGGAGAAGATATATATTTCTACTCAAACGCGTAGCAAGAGTGTTAACTCCAAATAGAGGAACAGCTCAGGGGCTCATTCTGTCCCTGCATGTCACTAGAGATGTGACATTCATGAATGAATAGATTCTTTTGAACGGTTCTTTTAAATGAACGTTGGGAACCGAGTCACAGGTGTGAGTTGTTCATTTGTGAGCCATTCTTTTTATATACTGTAGCGTATTCCAGCATCTTCAAAATAAAGACTGGAACTTTTGTTTAATCGTGACTGAATTAAACATCTTTGAGGATTTTTCTCCTTACAGACAAAAAGTCTCTCACTCCCAAAATGGGGGTTAACAAAGGTCGACTCTCTCCAACATGGACTGGGGAGGACTTCTTCTTCAGTTATTTGACTTCTCCCTTCCTTTAGGTGTCAGCTGTGAAGAACTCACCCACTTTATATTCTTTATTGTTTATTAATATGACCTTACTTAGAGTCCTGTATAGAGGTCTGGGACAACAATTATAAAATACACTTTACTCGCTATTAATACTAGAAAACAGGGCAGTCCGTGTTCTACATAAAGTCGTGATCTGGATCATACACTTTCTGTTTATTCAGTCCAAGTTACTAAAAGTCCAGGACCTGGTTAATTATCACACAGCACAGGTTCTGTTAAAGCTAGCAGGAACTTATTACCACACCATATCCAGAACCTTTCCAGCCAGAGAGGTGGAGGGATGGTTTACGAGGGAACACAGGATTTAAATGCACTTGGTGAGAAGCAGCAGGAAAAGTTTCTGTGTCTGTTTGAGGGTCAAACTGTGGACCAGGATGGAGGAAGAACACAGGCGGGGTCCACATCCACATACTTACATCCATATAAAGAGTCGGTGCTCCAACAGGACAGAAATGGTCTGGAATGAAGAAGTGTTATATAGACGGAGTATTTCTCTTTTCATTATTGTTAGAATTATTGTTAGTATTATTACTGCTTCTAGATGATGTAACATCATCAGGATAATATTACTATATGGGTTTCACTGTTATTATTATTACTGTATTGTTGTTAGCAGGACTATTATTATTCTATAGTTCCATGATAAAAACCTGCTCTATGAGGAGATATTGATCGTATAGACTGAATATTGTTATTAGTACTATTGTTTTTAGAAGGTTATGTAGTACCTGGTAGTGGTTATGAAATGGTATAATATCTGCAGATTGTTGTAATTTACTGGGTGGGATTATATAAGATTATACCCACCCACTCCTTTAAACTTTGTTCTTTTTTCTCATATATTTTATTTCTATTGTTGTTTCTATGTTAAAATAAACTTTCTAATCTAAATAAATAGACCAGTAAAATGAAATGACAGATACGTTTCATGTTACATGGAAAATGCTGATGTGCATCCAGCTGAGGAATCTATGAGGTCCTGCTGGTCTGACTGGAAAACCACTTTGATGGGACGAGAGTCTCTGCAGTGATAGTCTGCGCTGGAGCAGGAGAAGAAGATGGAGGTGAAAGATGGCCGCCGCTGGCAGCAGCAGATGGAGAGAGTTGAAATTCCAGAAGCAAGGAGCTGGTGAGGCTTCATCCTGAGGGAGGCTGGTGGGAAGATGCTTCTCAGCTTCAGCTCTAAGGGATGTAGTCTCTGCTTGACTTTGTGCTGGATCAGTCCATAATGTGTCCACAGAACATCAGGAAGTTACTTCTCCCCAAAGGCTTTGCAGGTTCCTCTGAAGCAGCTGCAGAAATCTGATCAATTTTCTCTGCAGGACAGAAGTGACCAACATTTATTTCTAATGGTGAGGTGAGGTCTGCTTCCTGCTTCTGTCCCCTACTGATGCTTGCTCCTTCGCTCTCCCCCCTGCTTGTCTTTTTTTTGCCAATATTTTTATTTTTCTGCTCAAGAAGCTTATGAGCAACGGCTCCTGGATACTCATTAATCACCGGGACTGTATTTTGTGGTAGATTTGGTCGAATACTACTATTTTTTAAGACTCTTACAATCTTGTCAGTGCCACGTCAGCGTGGCTTACAAATAGCAGAAGCCTTATCTACAGTTACTCAGGAGCTAAAGCTAACTAGCTGAAAGATGCCTCCCTTCTCTACAGATGACTATCACAAACTTATACAGAGGAACATGCTGGAAACAAAGATTTAACAGCTCGAGGTGGATGTGGAAGTGAATGGATTGTGTGGAAATGAAACAACCTTGCTTTTAATAAAAAACAGCGGACAAGATCATGCTAACACACAGCTAATGAGCACAAACTTAGCTGGAAAGAAAAAGGAGGACAATATACAAGGTAATAACTCTTTCACTGATAGTCCTCCCTGGAATGCTGTTGTTGCAAAGCCAAAGAGTAAATCATCTCACAGAGAAATGGGAGGACGAGTAACAGGCAGAGCCCCGTTTGTGGCCAGTTATCAGAAGGAAATCTAATAGACCCTTTCCACAACAACCGGACATGCAACTACAGAACAGGTTTGCTCCACTGCTGCAGGATTCTGGATCTACTTCTGATGGCCTAGATGAAATCTCCCTACACGCCAAGGTTAGACCAAAAAACAACTCAGAAAGTTAAAGGCGGTAAGAAAAGCAAACGGCTGGGCCTCAGACTCTGATTATGGGTGACTTCGGTGTGAAAGACGTGAGAAATGTGTGTGGAAAACGTACAAAAGTACTGTGCTTTCCCAAGGATATGATATCAGATGTGAGAACAAAAATATGCAAATTGTGGCGGCGCACCCAACTGTGGAAAACCTCATCCTGCATCTGGGGTCAAATGATGTTATGAAACAACAATCTGAGGTGCTGAAGCAGGATTTTACTGAACTGCTGGATACAATCAGCTGTCTGGATGCCAGTTCATTTCATTGACAACTTCAACTTCTTCTGGGACCGCAGGCACTTTTTTAAGATGGATGTATTCTGCCTGAACAGGTCAGGGTGAAGCTGTTTGGCCCCTCTTCTTCCTTCTGTTTTTATTTCATTAATTGCATTTCTTTTAATCTTTGTTTTTAATGCACTTGTATTGCTTTCTGCACCCTGCTGTAATGTTTTATGTAAAGCACTTTGTACGGTCTTGAACATGAAATGCGCTATACAAATAAATTTGCCTTGCCTTGTGTAGAAAGTTATTTACATGGGAGAAAGCAATTTGTGAAATTGGTTGATTGTGTCTCATCATGCTTGGACATTGCTTGTGGTTTCCCCCAGGAGTCAGTGTTGGGCCTGAAATGTTTTACTTATTTACATAAATTACAGAAGGACATCACGATAGAAATTATACTAAAAAATGGTTGGACAGAAACAGGTTGTCATTAAATCTGGGCAAGACTAAAATAATGCTGTTTGGTAATAATGCAAATAACAGCGTTATTAATAACAGTAGATGGAGTGGAAATAAAGAGGCAATGAAATAAAAGTTTTGGGTGTAATCATTTGACAAACTCAGCTGGAAATCACATATAAAACATGTACAAACTAAACTCTCAAGTACTGCAATAATAAGCAAAGCTAAGAAGGTCCTGGATCAGAAATACCTGCATACTCTTTATTGTTCTCTAGTCTCACCATACTTACAACACTGTGCTGAGGTTTGGGACAACAACTACAAAACATCACGATTCATGAGAGTAATTATGATTTAAGGGGGGGAAATTAACTTTAATATCCCCTTAATTCGGACAATCAGGAAAGATTTTTGTGTTTCGGTTGTTGGGGTGAGACTATGGAACAGGATCACCGTGGATCTGAAGCCAAGTCCAAGAATGAAACAATTTAAAATGAGGTACAAAGACACTATTTTCCAGAGGTGCAGGGATGAGGGAAGCACTGGGTAGCACTAACGGTTAAGAGGATGTTGTGCTGGTGTTTAATCCTTTCTTTACGGGTCAATTTTCTGTTTTCTGCTTCTAATTGTATGTGCATGTGTTTATGTAGGTACGTGAATGTGTGTAATTTTACATTTAACATTGTTGTATTATGAGTATATTAATTAAGTTTACGTTTTAGCAATGTAAAACCAGAAACCAAATTTATTTAACTACTAATATCAGGCCTTTATCAGGTATTTATTCTTTAAGGAGACAGCCTGGAAGTTCACAAGTTATACTTCTTCCCACCCCCTTTCAAATATGTATTTGTATGTCTTATTTGTTTTGTATGTCTTATATTTGTATGCTTGTTTTTTTTTATTTTGTATTTATATCAGCAGTGTCAAACTCTAACACACAGTGGACCAAAATGAAAAACTGGAACAAGTGTAAATGACCATGCTAATGTTTATTGTGAAATTGGTCCATTAAGTGTACTTTTAGAGGTTTAACACAGCTAAAGCTTTTAGGTTGAAAGGTTCAGAACATTGTGGTGTCGGAAACCGGACGCACAGGTGCATTAAGGAGAACAGCTGCCTGTTGAGAACATAACACTAAGAAATCAGAACATGCCAGAAAATCTGAGATGTGTTTGGAGCTGCAGGTTCGCTTTGCTGGTAAGATGCTGCTGCTGGTGGAACAGAGTTAATGTAGCTCACACACACACACACACACACACACACACACACACACACACACACACACACACACACACACACACACACACAATAATATATTGACATTATATGATGATGCATATTGATTACTGGATCATTAATAAACTGAGCAGGGCCAGTACATCTTATCCAGCAGTGACGTGCGGTCAGGAGGCAGCAGTACTCTGCCTCACCTCCAGGGGGCGTAGTTTCATGCTGGTGGATGAACAGTGAAATAAGAAGCTCTTTTCAGTTCTTACCATGTAAATGTGACTCCAGAGGAGTCGGTGCCTCACCAGCCATGAACCCACCGCACGTCACTGATCTCCATCAGCTTTCTTTGTTCAGCTGCTGAGAAAATGAAGCTCTCGGTTTGCTCTCTTTCTCTGCTGCTCCTCTTTTCCACCGTCCACTCGTTCCTCAGGATCTCCCACATAACCAGGCCATGTAAGCCTCGCTGGGATTAGCTTCAAGTAGATGCAGCTGGAATGTGTTAGTGGAACAACTTGAGCCTTAATTCAGAGCTGGTGTTACTTCAAGCGAGACTTTCCGCTTACAGCCTGGCTTTCTGTAGCTATGCTGGTGGAGCCCCCCCCCAGGTGGAGCCCCCCCCAGGTGGAGCAAGCTCTTCAAAGGTGTGGGAGATGCTGACAGAGCTGCAGATGCATCAGCTAAATGCTAGTTAGCTAGCTCAGGGTTGTATTCTCATAAACCAGCTTTAGTGTTTGATCCATGAAAGCTGGTTAAATAAAACGAACCTTTTACGTGGGAGCGACTGACTGACTCATGAGTTTAAAATGACTCATGATTGATAAATTAGGTTTAAAGACCTTTTTATTTGCCCTGATTAGAAGTAAGTTATTGCTTTGCTTTATAAAAACACACATTATTTATTAAGTGATTGATAAATATTAGGACTACTGGTAATTATACTGGACTACTGTGGCTCTGGATTATTGACCTGAGTAATAAGTGTTGATCAGTTCTGTTGTTTGAGAGGCTCGACTACATGTTTCATTCTAAAATGAGAAGATATGACGGCTGTAGGCTGTTCAGCTTGTAAAGTGGAATAGATTCTGGCTTGTTGGTGAATCATTTACCTGATTAAACATCTTTGTAGCTGTTTATTGACTTTTATAAGAGCCTTTTAGTATTTACTAACCTGCTTCTAGTGTTTGTAGACTTTCTCCTGTTTCTCTTTGTAAAGGAGCGAGTGTGTTGTGTGTAAGTGAGCTGCAGACTATATTTAATTTAATTTAATAAAGTACTTATCCTGTCAGAGTTGGGCCCCACACAGCATTTTGCCTTGGACCCTCACGTAGCTAGAAGCAGGAAGCATGTACATCATGAAAAACGTCGATCCAAACACAGAACCCTGAGGAACTCCACCACTTCCTCTGTGTGAGGAAGACTCATTTACAGGATCTCAGGTAAAATCTGAGCAGGAGTTTGGTTTAAAATATCAATAAAATCTGCAGCCACTTCAGAAGAAATATATCGTTTCCTCACAGTTCCCACCGAGGCCTGGTGATGTTAAAAACACACAGTAGTGGTCTGACACAGCCAAAAGAGAGCCAGAGTTACCAGGCTGAAGTAGGCAGGTACAGAAACTCCAGGAAGGGAGAAAACAGGTCAACAGGCCGAAGGGAAGGGCTGCAGAGTTCAGGAGCAACTCTCATGATCCGGCAGTGAGCAGCAGTGAAACTACTGCTTTTCTAGAGAGCAACACAGGTGGAGAGCATTAGCAATTAGTGCAAAGCAATCAGAGCTAGAGGAAAGACGCCTTCAGAGGCGGCTGGGAAATCCCAACCCCAGCCCGAACCCTGACAAGATGACTGGGACGTGGAAGCAAACTTACAAGATTTTTACTTGTTTATCTTCATCAGTCGGCTTTCTGACAGCTTTTCCACCTCTCTTGTTAAACTAAATGTAAACACAAGAAAACAGATTTCAGTGTGCTGTGAGATTAAAGTTGCATGTGAAGTATTTTCCTCTACTATTAACTAAACCTTTTGGATCCAGCTGATATCAGCTCTCAGACAAATTTAACATCATTCATGAAGAGCAAAGTCTGTCTAGAAATCTCAACCAATAATCAGACTTTATGATTAAATGTCAGACTGTCTGAGGCTGAGACCAGTTAATCAAAGGCCCTAAACAGTGATATGATGAGAGATACGTTCAGACCCGTGTATCATATTTAACACTCTTACCGCTCAGCAAACTTCTACATCCAGTCAAGGAGGAACCGTGGAAGAACCCTCAGTAACTCACCTGTACAGGTACTCATTCACAGGTAGTTCCTGTACTGGTAGTTCATTTTAGAGAAAGGCTAGCAGAGCTCAACCAGACTGGTCCTGGTTAATATTGTGCAGCTTACTTCAATACTACTACTTCACCCTGCTAGTAAACATGGAACTTTAACTCACTACGCTTAGTGAGGAAGAGTCGGACAGAGTTTCATCCAGCTGCAGACGATGTCTCCAGAGGACGAGCTGGGACACACACCTGTGGTTGCTATGGTTACTGTCTCATGACACCTGACACAATCCACTACTACTCCATTAAAGCCAGCCAATGACTTCACACCAAATACCATCATAACTTAACAGAACATAACGCGCGACATTTGATGATTATACACACACACACAGATTTAATATACAGACACACACAACTCGCAAATATCTCAAGACATCATTTGTCTCAGAGTCGAAACAGAAACAGGAAGAGATTCTAATTATGACGATTTAGTATCGCTATAAAACAACCAAACATTAATAAAAAGGCTAGTTCCTGGATGGGAGGAGCCTGGTTGGTGGAAAGGTGGACCCGCCCACTGGGGGGCGTGTCATAATGCCGGGTCTGTGCCCAACTCTCCATGCTGTCACAAATAAGTAGCTCAATATCTGAAAACATGTAACATGTCAGATTTACTCACAAACAAAACTTCTTTAAAGTTTCAGCTTGTACAGACTCAGCAGAAGCTTCTTACTACGTCATATAATAATCCAAAATGGTGACGGTCACCTGAGACTGACCATGTGACCACACCTGAGCACAAAAGAAGCTGAGAAAACCTGAACTGAGCTGCTGCTTCCTCCACACCATCACGGGGTGGAGCTAAAACACTTACAAGGAGCCTGGAACATCACAGATGGTAACTGGAGAGATTCAGGGAGGAGCTGAGCTGTTACTGAACTATAGAAGAGACACAAACTTCCACATTCAACACAGTTCAACACACAAACCACAAACATCACCTTTATTCAACATGCTGTCTTTGCAGACATTTGGATTCACTCTGCTGTTTCTAGTCATTCTAACAGGTTTGTTTGCTTCTTTAAAACATCCATTTCTGGATTTTCTGCTTCTTCTTCAGGTATTTGACTTCTCTCTTCCTTTTGGTGTCAGCTGTGAAGAACTCACTGCAGTCAAGAATGAAGAGTCCAGTTTAGAAGGAAGCTCTGTTACTCTGTCCTACACTTACTCTAAAACACCAACTGCTGGTGATTATTTCTTCTGGTATCGACAATATCCAGGAAAACCACCAGAATTCCTGATCTCTCACACAGGAACAGGAGGAGATATTTCTCCTCCAGTTCCTGGACTGTCTTTTAAAGTGATTAAAGAACAGAAACAACTGGATCTGGAGATCTCCTCTGCTGCAGTGTCTGACTCTGCTGTGTACTACTGTGCTGTGAGGCCCACAGTGACAGGAAACAGCAAAACTCTGTACAAAAACCTTTGGAGCAAAGACAACGCAATACTCCACAACGTCCACTAGAGGGCCTCACACACTGTTACACTTCTATGGTTTGTCAGGATTCAGTCTGGGTTCTTTGTACAGGTGTAAATAAAGTAAACATCATTGTTTTCTACATCATTGAACTTTAATGAAGTTACACTGTTTATTACTTTAGTACAAGCATCAGAAAATAGTAAATACATAATAATGATAAAAAACCAAAAATGAGACATTTTCTAATTTCAATAAAAAAGGTTTCATCTTTTTACAGTGTGCTGTGAGTGTGTATGTCGGGGGGATCACCCTCCTCATCCTCCCTGGAAAGGTCTATTCAGGAGTCCTGGAGAGGAGGGTCCTTTGGATGTTAGAAGTAGACGGAGAGAAAGAAGTCTGGATCTTCTGGGTCTTTGATTGGATTTCCTGATTTTAACAGGGTGAAGAAGTTTGAAAAACCTTTTTCATCTCTGAGTCAAAGGACAGATTTCTTGACATAGAAACCAGATGAATCCATCCAGAGTAATTCTACAGCCAGACAGTGTTTTTCTGAAGTGTTCATGTCCAAAGACAACAACATCACTCTGGTCTGAATCTAGAAGGAGAAAACTCTGAGTTATCCAGGCCTTTATGTATTTAAGACTTCTAAGTAGTTTGAGGAACTGATTGGTTTCCTCAGGTGTCATGGTTACGTTACATTGAGGCGCATCACGTCCCGGCAGAGGAGGAATCTGCTGCTTTGTTCTGAGCTTTTTATTTTACAGTCAAACAGTCCCGACGTGTCCTGGAGTCATGGATGTGTCTCTATAGACTATTACCTGGAGCTGCAGCCCGTGTTTTACTTTCTTTTCTTCATTGTGTGTGTTTCACATAAAAAATCCTACCATTTAACAGAGGTGTGGACACGTTTTAAAGCCGCTGTACAAACAAGATTTCTTTTTCTTTCATCTGTTGATAAAATGAGTCGGGTCGGGTGTCGCAGGTAAGTGACGTCATGAGGTAAGTGACACTGGTGAGTGAGAGACGGCAGACTGAGACAAGGCGCTAAATAACAAATTCATTTATTCAATTCTGTACCATCGCCAATTCACTAACCCTGTAAAAACATTGTTTTTTCTAAAGAAGGAGAAGGGAACTTATTAAGAGATACTCTGGAGCACAGCGGGGAGGATTTGGCTAGCCTGACCAGTTACATAGATCAGTGCTACGAATTAATAGTTATGGGGAAGTCAAACAAAACTTCGACTCCGTCCACCTCTTCAGCGGCTAAGCGACAGCGCGATGAGGAATCACCTGGATCCATCTCTCCTCCAAGCAAAGACTCAACGGATGTATTAATATCAATAGATAACAAGCTCTCCAGCTTGGACGCCCGTCTGAGCTTGTTGGAGATTCTCCACCGAGAATTCCAGGCCGTCCGAGAATCGCTGGAGTTTAGCCAGAAGCAGGTGGAGGCGCTAGCGACAGAGAATGTCAACCTTAGGGAGTCGGTGAAATCCCTCACGGAGGGAGTGACCCGACTCACAGTAGAAAATAGAAAAATAAAAGAAACGGTAATAGACCTACAGGCCAGGAGAATACGGGACAATCTGGTGTTTATGGGAATCCCAGAACAGACGGATGAGGACCCTGAAGCCACTGTAAGAAGCTTTATATCCACCAAACTTAAACTCCCTGCAGAAGTTACAAATGATATACAGTTTCACCGAGTCCATCGTCTGGGAGGAAAGAAGCCCGGAGCCCGAAGACCGCGGCCTATTGTTGCAAAGTTCGGGGATTTTAAGCAAAAGGAAAGAGTTAAACGCCAGGGCCGAGAACTAAGGGGAACCAACTTTGGAGTAAACGACCAGTTTCCAAAGGAAATTCTTGACCGGAGAAGAATCCTTTTCCCGATTAGACGAAAATTCATCACGGAAGGATCCCGAGCAGTCATCGCAGTGGACAAATTATTTATTGACGGCCAGCTTTACCGGGACCCCAACATCACGCCGTGGCTCTTCTGATCCCAGGTGCTGTAAGTCAATCTCTCACAATGATCACTCTTAACTCGCCATTATAGATCACTGACAGTGACTGTTAATTGTAATCCAGCTCATAATATCAGCAACGCACGCAGCCGGTCGAACACCGTCAGGACGCACAGCCGCACCATACATGATACATATAAACACTCGCGTTTTATGTATGAGAGAACACGCATTAAGGTACATATACGGATATTTAACACACGGATAAACACGCGCAGTCAGGCTGCACGCAAACACGCGCGAACACGCAGAGGGGCGCACAAAGACACACGCGCCAGTAACATGCATGAAGCATTAAACCGTTCACAATAACCATGTTAAAAATCGTCTGTTGGAATGTACATGGAGCCGGTTCCAGGGAGAAGAGGTTGAAGATCTTTAATAAATTACAGGAGCTGCAGGCTGACATTGTCTTACTACAAGAGACTCATCTAACAAACTCAACCATAGATCTTCTTAAAACAGCTCAGTTTCCTCATGTTTATTCAGCTTGTTACAATTCTAGGCAGAGAGGAGTAGCTACTCTTATTAATAAGAGACTAAATTTTGACATAGATAGCACAGTAGTGGATCCGGAAGGCAGATTTCTGATAACTTTATTATCTATTTGCAATATCAAATTATGTATTACCAATGTGTACGGTCCCAATGCAGATGATCCCTCCTTTTTCCACTCCCTGTTTGCTACACTCCAGAATTATTCAGATAACAGAATAGTGCTAGCTGGTGATTTTAATGTAGTCTTGACTGAACAAGATCGTTGCAGCACATCAGGTAGTCATCGAGTCTGGCAGTCGTCAGAAACTATCAAACAGTACATGAAGGATTTTGGTCTTTGCGATGCTTGGCGCTCTCACCATCCTAAACTAAGAGAATACACCTTCTTCTCTTCAGTTCACCACTCCTTCTCTAGAATAGATTATATTTTAAATAGTAACTCACTAATGGGCGACATTTCAGAGACTCAGATACATCCAATCAGCATCAGCGATCACGCACCAGTTTCATTCAGTCTGAGAATCAAAAATAATAAACCGATTGGTAAAAGCTGGAGATTTAACACCTCTTTATTGAAAGATCCTGAGTTTATTGATTATTTTAAAAAAGAATGGTCAATTTATATAGAAAAAAATGACATGCCTGAAACTTCAGCGTGTCTCCTTTGGGAAGCAGGAAAAGCAGTAATGCGAGGGAAAATAATTTCCTTCTCCTCACATAAGAAGAAGAAGGAAACAGCAAGAGTTTTAGAATTAGAACTCAGGATTAAATCATTGGAGGAGGCTTACCGCATTTCCCCCGAAGAGCACACAATGAATAATATAAGGAAAACTAAATTGCAGCTTAAAGAAATTATAGATAAAAAAACACAGTTTTTAGTGCAAAGACTTCGCTTGGAGAACTTTGAACACAGTAACAAATCTGGAAAGTTTTTAGCAAATCAACTAAAAACAAACAAGGAGAAAACAACAATCTACTCTGTTAAAGATCAAGACGGAAACATCAGCCATGACCCAGACAAGATAAATGACACGTTTAGAAGCTTCTATAAAACATTATATGAATCACAGATTAATCCAACAGATGAACATATTGAACAATTTTTAAAAAACATTAATTTACCAAAACTAAAAAATGAAAATAAAATAAATTTAGATGCACCTATTACTGTAGATGAACTCCACGAAGCTCTCCAACATATGCCCAACAATAAAGCCCCGGGTCCAGATGGTTACTCAGCAGAATTTTACAAGGAATTCTGGACAACGCTAGCTCCAACATTTTATAATATGTTGTTAGAAATACAGGAAAAACAAAAAATACCGCAAAATATGAACTTAGCTAATATAACACTATTGCTAAAACCAGGCAAAGACCCCACACTTCCATCCAGTTACCGTCCCATATCTTTAATAAATGTAGACCTGAAAATAATTAGTAAAGCTCTTGCCAGAAGGATAGAAAAAATAACCCCTCTTATAATACATCCGGACCAGACAGGTTTTATAAAAGGTCGACATTCATCTACTAACACGCGTAGACTAATTAACCTCATAGATTACTCTACTTTACATAATCTAGAATCCACAATCATTTCTCTAGATGCAGAAAAAGCCTTCGACAGGGTAAACTGGAAGTTTCTATTTGCAACACTAGACAAATTTGGGTTTGGACCTTCTTTCATAGAGTGGATTAAAATATTATATAATAACCCAAATGCATGTGTGAAAACCAACGATCAAACTTCTCCAAGCTTCCGCTTACAGAGAGGCACCAGACAGGGCTGCCCACTCTCCCCCTCACTTTTTGCCATTTTCATAGAGCCGTTAGCAGCTGCTATTAGACAAAATACAGAAATTAAAGGAATCCAGGGCAAAAATATAGAACATAAAATAAGTCTTTATGCAGATGATGTATTACTCTTCCTTCAGAACTCACAAACATCACTCTCTGAGACAATCACAGTTATTAATAAGTTCTCATCAATATCTGATTATTCTATTAACTGGTCTAAGACTACAGCCATGTCCATCAACTGTGACCTACAAAACATCCCTAATATCAAAATACAGACAGGAAACATTAGATATTTAGGTATAAATATTTCCCCCAGATTATCAGATTTAACAAAATTAAACTATGTTCAGCTACTAAAAACAATAGAAGATGATCTCTTACGGTGGAGGCGCTTACCCATCTCACTAATGGGGAGAGTTGCCACCATTAAGATGATGATTCTACCTAAAGTTAATTATTTATTTTCAATGATACCCACTAAACCCTCCACCAGTTGGTTTAAATCTCTGGACTCTTTCATATCCAAGTTTCTTTGGAAAAACAAGCCGTCACGTATCAGTCTTAAAACCTTACAGCAGACTAAAGATAGAGGAGGACTGGACCTACCAAACTTTAATCACTACTTTATAGCTAACAGGCTGCAGTACATCTCCAAGTGGCTCAAACCCAGTTATCTGGATGAGCCGTGGCTAGATGTGGAGCAGGCTTTGTGTGAGGACTTAGTCATCTCTGACCTGCCGTTCATCAGCTCAACCATTAAACCATATAAGTGCTTTAAAAGCCTTAACATCCGTTTTTCCTTAATGGCTTGGTGGGAATTCTGTAAGATAACCAGATCTTCCCTCTTTCCATGTAGACTTACACCCATCTGGAACAACCCTGACATCCTGCAGAACAAAAAGATGATAAACTTCACTCAATGGAAGACTAAAGGAATACAACAGTTAGGACAGATAATAGAAAATGGAAACTTTGTATCTTTCAACACAATTGTCTCACAGTATGGAATCAACAGCAATAAATTCTTAGAGTACCACCAACTAAAATCAATTATATGTAAGAAGTATACCCCTGTACAGTTAGACTTGCAGCTTCCTGTCAGAATAGCAGAATTCCTGAATCATAATACTCCAAAATTATTATCAAAAATATATAGATTACTTGCAAAGCTAGAAGACAGGATATCTCTCCCAACTTCAAAATGGGAAGATGATTTATCTAATAACTTTGATCAGAAAAGATGGTCACAAATATGTTTAAACACGTTTAAAATGACTCAGAATTCAAATATACAACTAATACAATTCAAAATTCTCCATAGAACTCATTATACAGGACACAGGATGTTCAGGATGGGCCTTTCACCATCAGATATCTGCCCACACTGCTCTGAGAACACCTCTGATAGCTACATCCATGCGCTGTGGTCCTGCACACCTGTCCAAAGGTTCTGGATTAAGGTGTGTGAAGATCTCTCAAAATGGTTTAAAACTAGTTTTCCTGCAAACCCCACACTTTGCCTACTGGGCGACCTGGGTGACACCAACATAGGAATACACTCCATAAACTTGGTCCTCGCAGTCTTATGCATCGCAAAGAAAACTATTCTTGTGAACTGGAAAGATAAGAATAATTTGTCTATCCAGCAGTTTAGAAATCTCCTGTTAGATCACATCAGCATTGAGACAATGTCTGCCTCCTCCAGGAACCAGTCAGATGACTTTCATTCCCTCTGGTCCCCTGTGACTGGCTACATCACTTAATGTAGGTGGAGGATTGCGGCTTCGCTGGGATGGGGGCGGATGTGGGTGGGGGGTCCCTGGTGACTTCAGGTCTCCGGTTGTCTCCTGGGTGGGGATCTAGGCTGCTCCGCTGCTGGGTCGGCTGGGGGTTCCGGTCTGGGCGGGCGGCAGTGGGTGGGCCCCGGGGTGGGGCTGCCTCGTGGCGGTGGGGGGTGGTTGCCGGGGTGCCTGGGTCGGTGTCCGTCGGCCCCTGGCCGGGTGGCCGGTCGGGCCCGGGGTGGGCCGGGTGGGGGCCCCGGGCTCTGGGGCGTCGGGTCTCCCCCCGCTCCTGGGGGTGGGGGGTCTGCCGCTGCTGGGGGGGGCTGGGCCCGTCCGGATGTGCCGTGCCGGGGGTTGGTCCGTGCCCTGGTGCTTGGTCGCAGCCCCGGAACCTGGGTGGGGGTGTGTTTGTGTGTGGGTGTGTGTGTGTGTGTGTCTGTGGGTATGCTGGTGTGTGGGTGGGTGTAGAGGGACGTGTGTGCTGTATGTGTGTGTGGGTGTGTATGAAGGTCTGGGTGTGTGCGTGTATGTGTGTGTGTGTGTGAGTAGTGTGCGGGTGTGTGTGTGGAGGTCTATGTGGGATGTGGGTGTGTGTGAAGGTATGTATATATGAGTGTGTGCACGTGGTGGTCGAGGTGTGTGTGGAGGAGTGAAGGAGTGGGTGGAGGCGTGAGTATGTGTGGAAGTGCTTGTGTGTATATGCAGGTATGTATGTGAGTGTGTGTGTAGTGGTGTATGTGTATGGAGGGATATGAGAGTGTGTGTGTATGTGGGCACCGGGGTGTGTGCTTATAGGTATGTGCGTGACGTGTGTGTGTGGAGGTATGTGCACGTATTGAGGTGTTGGTATATAGAGGTGTGTGAGAGTGTGTGTGAGTGGCTGGGGAGGGAAAAAAAAAAAAAAAAAAAAAAAAAAAAAAAAAAAGGAGTGTGTGCGTTTGCAGGGGGTTAGGACGTGTCCTCTGGGGGGCGCCCTGGCTGGGTGTTGGGGGCGGGGGCCTGGGGTTCCCTTCCTTCGCCTCCCCCCCCTCCCACTCAGAAAGAGGAAAGTGGCCCCTTGGGCTGGTGGCTGGCCCCTGGGGGGGTTCGTGGCGTGCCTGGGTTGGGGTGCCTGCTCTGGGCCTGTGACGCCCTTCGGGGCCGGCAGGGGACGGGGGCGCCCTAAGCCACTGGCGGGTCGTCTTCCAGGGGGGAGGCTTACCCCCCTCTGGACCTACATCTCCTGACCCCTCCCCTCCCCACTCTTCACTACATACACAGGTAGGGCCGTGGGGGGTGTGCTTGTTGCGCTGGGCGGGGCAGGGGGGTCATCATAGTGGCCCCGTCGCTTCGCCGAGCGGCAGCATGCCTCCCAGCTTTTAATTCCACTTAGTCACTGAGCACAAATAACATTTGCAACATACAAACACGTTTTGGGGGGTGGAACATGCGAGGTCAGGTGGGTGGGACTGCTCAGGTGGCCCCACCCCCTCCTCAATGCAGTTACTGCCCCCCAATTTTAACCCTCTTTTTTTTTTAATTGCAAACAGCACATAATATATTCCCTCACTAGTGGGGGAGGGAGGGGGGATGGGGTCTTCAAGCGCCCCTGTCTCCATGGATGGCCCGGGGGCGGGGCGGGCCGGGTGGCCTGTCGCGTTGGCCCGGGGCGTGGGCGGGCTGTCCCGGGGGGTTTGGCTGCTGGCCCTGGGGGGAAGGTGCTGTTTTGGGGGTGGGGCGTAGGGGACTGGGGCGGGGTGGGGGGGGTGGGGGCCTGGCTCGTGTCTCCTCGCCTCCTGGCTGGGGCTGTCCCCCCGCGGCGTGGGGTGGCGGGAGGATGGTGGTGGGGGGATGGTGTTTGTGTGTGTGTGTGTGTATGTGTGGGGGGGGGGGGGGTGGTGTGTGGGTGGGAGAGTGGTGTGTGTGTGGGGGGATGGGTGGTGGAGGGATGGTGTGTGTGTGTGGGAGGGTGGGGTGTGTGGAGGTGGATGTGTGGTGTGTGGGAGGGGGGGTGGTGTGGGTGTGGGAGGATGAATGGTGGAGGGATGATGTATGTGGGGGAGGATGGGGTATGTGTGGGAGAATGTATGGTGCAGGGATGGGGAGTGTGTGGGAGGATGGATGGAGGAAGAATGGTGTGTGTGCAGGAGGATGGATGGTGTATGGGAGGGAGGATGGTGTGTGTGTGGGGGAGTGGTGTATGTTTGGGAGAGTGGGTGATGGAGGGGTGGTGTGTGTGTGTGTGGGAGGATGGGGTACGTGAAGGTGGATGTTTGGTGTATGTGTGGGAGGATGAGTGGTGGAGGGATGATGTGTGTGTGTGGGAGGATGGGGTAGGTGTGGGAGAGTGTATGGTGGAAGGATGGTGAGTGTGTGGGAGGATGGATGGTGGAAGGATGGTGTGTGTGTGGAAGGATGGATGGTGGAAGGATGGTGTGTGTGTGTGGGAGGACAGAGTATGTGAGGGTTGGATGGTGTATGTGTGGGAGGATGAATGGAGGAGTGGAAGGAGAGTGTGTGTGTTTGTGTGTGTTGGTCTGGGGGGGGGGGCAGGACTGGTTCTCGGGGTGTGCGGCTGGGCGCTGGGGTGTGGGGCTGGCCTCTGGCGGTGGCCGTCTGGGCGGGCCGGGTCCCCCCGGGTGGCGTGCTGGCCCTTGGCCTGTGGGGGGGGGGGGCGCCCTGCGCTCCTGGGCCCGGGCCCTCTGCCCCGTCTGTCCCGGGCGGCCGGTGCCCGGGGGGGTCGGGGACTGCTGGCCTCGGCCTGCCGGGGCCGGTGCCCTGTGTCCGCGGGGCGGCTCCTGCTGGGGTCTCCTGCTGCTGCCTTCCTGGGCGGGCGAGTGGTCGTCTCTGTGGACCGGTCGGGATCTGTAGCCTACGGGGGGTCTGGTGGCCTGGGTCTCGGGACCGCTGGCCTGACTCTGGCCTCTGTTCAAGTGAGGTGGCATCTGCATGATCACTCTGCATGGTCACTCCTCCCTGAACGTCTCCACACAGTCTTTGCGTCGCCGTGTGGCCGAGTTCTCCAGCATATCCACACAGGTTTCTCTGCGCGTGTTCTTGAATACAGCAGTTTCACTTATATCTATTATCATATTTTTTTTTCTTTTTTTTTTTTTTATTATTTGTGTTCTTATTATTATTATTATTACTCTTACTCTTATTATTATTACTACTACTATTATTATTATTACTATTGTTGTGATTATTATTATTGTTACTATTATCAACTAGTTGTGTAATGACCTACTGGCCAGGATGATCTTAGCTATATATGTTGCAAGTAGTATGGATTACATGGTTTTCTGTATAATGTTTTAAGTCCCCACCCGCACTCCCCACACCCTTTCTGTCCCTCTCTCTCCCCTCCCTCTTCTCTCTACTTTCTTTTCTATCTCTCTCTCTCTCTGTCCCCTCCGGTCGAGTCCAGCATTAAGAGTCTGATTTAATAAAGTTTTTCATGTCATCAAGAGGGACTTTATACATGTAGTATAAATCCCTGCTTGATAGAGTAAAATTGCCCAGCACCAGACAGCAGCCAGACAATCATTCTGTTTGCAACAATGCTGGACAAGACAGGTTAAAAAAAAAAAAAAAAAAAAAAAAAAAAAAAGATAAAATGAGTCATTTTTACGTTTCTATAAAAACTGGATTTTGTGGGTAAAAATGGCTCATAGCGCCCCCTACAGGATGAAATCAGGGTTTGCTTTTGGTGATGTAAAACAGGACTTGGTGCTTTTCTATGTGGTGAGAAAATCAAGAGCTGCTGTCCTCGCCTCTCGAGGGACGGCGTCTTCTGACCGTTCTCGTCCACTTTTTAAGATGGTGATGCTCAGGAGCTGTCAGGTAGACTTCAGCTGCTTCCACCAACACGTCCGTGGTGATTTGCTTCAGTAAATTCTGATCTCTGCAGCAGTTCCACAGCCAAATGTACCTTTATCCAGTATGCACATCAGCCAGGTAATAGTGTGATGTCATAGCGGCTGGACACAGAAGACGGGTACGCAGACGGACGGACAGATTCGCTCCTTGTTTGTTTTTAATAGCAAGCTGCACAGGAAGTGATTCCTCTTACAACTAATCAACGGGCTGCAGCGCGTCAAGCTCCGCCTTTGGGATGGTCGGGGTCAGATGTTCTGATGCCCCTCCCACTTTTGCCTGTGTAATCCTTGAGTACAAACACATGGATGCTACGTCTTGGGCAAACTTGTATACTAGGATGAACTGGCTGAGTAGAAATGTATTTTTGTATTGCTGCTAAAAGAACTTTACTTTTCACCTGCATGTTTTTGTAAATGTTTGCAGAACACATTCCACATCCAAAACGTTTTTGTCGTCATGACTACATGGTAGCGTTGTGTCTTAAAAGCTGGTAGAACATAAGAGCATAGCTAACTCATGTTAACAAGTCATATGTGAAAGTGAAACATGACTAAAATATGTCTGCTATCCGGACGTAATACATGTGCTCATGAAGTATCTTGAGCCAGTAAATCACCATGTAAGGCGCGTTTCAGCCACTCAGGACCTGCATCAGAAATGGTCCAGACTCTTGGAAGACTTGCAGAAATAAACCCTGCAGATGCTGCAGGATTCTGGCCCCGTGCAATATGTTGACCTCAGATATTTGCAGACGTGACCTCAGGTCATATTCGGAACATGTATGTGTTGAAAATAAGACGCTTCTGGTGTCCGGACACGATGTCCTCATGCAGTATCTTCTGCCGTCTATCAACTGGTACGCCATCCTTCTCCATATGCACCTGAAATGCTCCGTATCTTCACTTATTTAAGGAAGTATCTCCTACCATGGATTCTGGCCCTTAAAAGCTCTTGTTGGTGAAACGTTCATATCATATCTGTTAGTCTCAGATTAAAATAAAGAACTGATTTACAGTGTTTGTGTGTCAAAGCTACAAAAACTATTTTACTAACTAACACATTTCTCCACCAGCACAGTTCAGAAAAGTTGTTTTCCTCCTGGTTGAATCAGGTTTCTGCAGATTCCTCTTTCAGCCTGATGATGATGATGGTGTTGATGATGATGATGATGATGATGGTGATGATGATGGTGATGATGATGATGATGATGATGATGGTGATGATGATGATGATGAAGACAGAGAGAGGAGGAGCTCCACCAGTGAATGTGAAAGGCTTCATGGTGGAAGTGAAGAGCTGCTGTGTTCTCTCTGTTCTTCATTCAGTACAAGTGAAAATCATGTTGCTGCTCTTCATCTGGATGATGATGGTCTCCTTTCAAACTGGTAAGTCATGAACAGATGGAGCTAAATGTAAGTGAAGAGGCATCAAAGAAACATTTCATGATGCTTGTCTTCTATTTTAATAGAAATAAACTAGTTTAAAGATGCAGAATTAAAAGGCAAGGCAAGGCAGTTTATTTGTATAGCACATTTCATGTACAGGACAATTCAAAGTGCTTTACATAAAACAAAGACATTACAGATATTAGAATAGTAAAAGGCATCAACACATAATCAACACATAATCACAATAAAATAATAAATTACATTAAAATGATTAAAAGCAAGATAAGTTAAAAAAAAGTTACCGTGCAGATTTCATGCATGAGAAAAGAAAAGTTTTTAACCTGGATTTAAAAATGTCTACATTTGGGGAAAGTTTAATCTCCACTGGCAGTTTGTTCCATTTGTTTGCAGCATAACAGCTAAATGCTGCTTCTCCATGTTTAGTCTGGACTCTGGCCTGGACTAGTTGACCAGAGTCTTTGGATCTAAGAGCTCTGATAGGTTTATATTCTCTGAACATATCACAGATGTATTCTGGGCCTAAACCATTCTGGGATTTGTAAATGATCAGAAGGGTTTTAAAATCTATTCTGTGACTGACTGGAAGCCAGTGTAAAGATTTTAAAACTGGTGTGATGTGTTCAGATCTCTTAGTCCTGGTTAAAACTCTAGCAGCAGCGTTCTGGATGAGCTGCAGATGTTTAATGCTCTTTTTAGGAAGTCCTGTTAAAAGACCATTACAGTAATCCAGTCTACTGGAGATGAATGCATGGATGAGTTTCTCTTGGTCTTTCTGGGAGACTAAACTTTTAATTCTGTTGATGTTTCTGAGCTGGTAAAAAGCTGTCTTAGTGACAGCTTTGATATGGCTGCTGAAAGTCAGATCTGAGTCTATCAACACTCCCAGGTTACGAACTTGGTTGGTAATTTTAAGAGCCCGAGTCTCCAGGTGTTTGCCAATGCTGACCCTCTTCTCTTTGCTACCAAACAGAATAATCTCAGTTTTGTCTTCATTTAATTGTAGGAAATTCTCCCTCATCCAGGTGTTTATTTGCTCCAGACACTGACACATTAAGTCTATTGGACTGCAGTCATCTGGTGACAGAGACACATAAAGTTGTGTATCATCTGCATAACTTTGATAACTAATGCTATAGTTTTGTAATATTTTACCCAAAGGGAGCATATACAAGTTGAACAGAAGAGGTCCAAGGACTGACCCCTGGGGGACTCCACAAGTCATGGCCACTCGCTCGGATTCATAGCTGCCGATCGTAACAAAATAACTCCGGCCTTCTAAATAGGACCTGAACCAGTTAAGGACCGCTCCAGAAAGTCCAACCCAGTTTTCCAGCCTGTGCAACAGGATTCTGTGATCTACAGTATCAAACGCAGCACTGAGATCCAACAGAACCAGGACTGACACTTGACCAGAATCGGTATTCAACCTAATGTCATTTAACACTTTGACCAGAGCTGTTTCAGTGCTGTGATGAGGTCGGAAGCCGGACTGAAATTTATCAAGATTTCCACTTTCATTTAAAAAGTCATGAAGCTGGTGAAATACAACTTTTTCAATAATCTTGGAAATAAAAGAGAGGTTAGAGACAGGTCTATAGTTGTTCATTATAGAGGCGTCTAGAGTCCTTTTCTTTAGGAGTGGCTTAATAGCAGCTATCTTTAGTGACTTGGGAAAAATGCCTGATGCCAGCGAGCTGTTAACTATCAGTAGGAGATCATTTTCTACTGAGGTAAAAACTGTTTTTAAAAAGTCGGATGGTATCATGTCCAGAGTGCATGTTGTTGATTTCAAATGCCAAACTGTTTCTTGTAGGACTTTTAAATTCACCATTTTAAATTGTGACATGACATCAGAATTATTTCCGGGTTTTAGACACAGACTAATTTTCTTGTTTGACTGTGTGGAATTAATATTTTGCCTAATTGTTTTAATTTTTTGGCTAAAAAAGTTTGCAAATTGGTTGCATTTCTCAGTGGAAAGGAGCTCTGGGCTTATCTGTTTGGGAGGATTTGTAAGTTTTTCAATCATAGCAAACAGAGTGCGAGAATTGTTGACATTCCTGTTAATCATTTCAGATAAATGCAGCTCTCTGGCCTTGCACAGCTCATTGTTATAGTTACGTAGGCTTTGTTTGTACAGCTCATAGTAAATTTGAAGTTTATTTTTCCGCCATTTCCGCTCAGTTTTTCTGCATTCTCTTTTTAGGCTGGTAACCACAGTGGTGTTTCTCCATGGTGTTTTCTGTTTGCTCAAGTTGCTCTTGATTCTTATCGGTGCAACAGCATCCATTACATTCAAGATTTTCAGATTGAAATTATCCAGGAGTCCATCAACTGACTCTGCACTGGTTGTTGGTAACATAGCTATGGCCTCCACAAACTTAGCACTTGTTCTTTCATTCAAAATGCAAACATGATGGTGAAATCTATCTTTGTTTCCAGGATCCTCTGAGGATTTACTGACACCATTTAAAGAAGTATGGATGGGTTTGGAAGGAGACCACCTGACTTTCTCTTCTGCAACTATTCAGGCTTTGTAAATAATCTCCTCTGGTACCAACAGAAGTCCACTTCCCCTCCACAGCTGGTCATTGCAGGACTTTCAGATACTACAGAGAAAAGGTTTTCTTTAAAACATGAAAGAGAGAAAAAGGAGTTTCATCTGCAGATCACCACCACTGCAGTGTCTGACTCTGCTGTGTACTACTGTGCTGTGAAGCCCACAGTGACAGGAAACAGGAAAACTCTGTACAAAAACCTTTGGAGCAAAGACAACGCAATACTCCACAACGTCCACTAGAGGGCCTCACACACTGTTAAAGCTCTGATTGTTGAGTCGTTGGACTGATGACAAAGACAAGAGAGAAATGAAGCAGTAAAGATCAGAGACAGAGACAGAGCTGCTGTGGAAGCAGGAAACAATCTGATTGGTTGAGATGAACTGAAAACATCATGGCCCCGCCCACTGAACTTCAGCTCATCCAATGACATTATTTCTTCCTCATTCTACTGCAGTGGAAGAACATTGTTCATCTGCTGTGTGTCTGGCTTTAAGAACTCCAAAGACATGTTGCTTTACCTCTTTTTGCTTCTATCTCACATTCTAGGTGAGTTTAAGAACAGGGATTAAAGTTTGCTTGAAGCTGCTGCATTAACCACATATACAGACTGCATTTCACTACTTTTCTGCTTTCTTTGCTCTGATAGAATGAAAATCATCTTTGGATCATCTTGTAAATTGAACTGACAGAGTTCTACAGTTGATTTAGTTGTGAATGTCCACAGAGTAACACTGTACAGGAGACATTTTCCACTGTCTTCTCCTCTCAGCCTCATGGACAATGTTAGTCTGATGGCTTCATTTTCTCTACTTTTTCCAGGACTAAAAGCTGCAGACACAATCTCTCCTGATCAAGATGAAGTCAGTGGAAGAGAAGGACGACCTCTCACACTCATATGTAGATATCAGACAGGTTATAGCGGCATTTACCTTCACTGGTACAAACAACGTTCTGACCTTCAGGCTCCTCAGTTTATACTCCTGAAAGGAGCAAAATCAAGGAGTAATGAAGAATATATTCCTGAATCTAGTCGGAAGCGATATTCCTCAGAAACATCGTCTACAACAACCAGCCTGACCATCAGCGAGCTAACCCTGGCAGACACAGCTCTCTACTACTGTGCTCTAGACACACAGTGATACAAAGTGTAGAAGAGGCTGTACAAAAACCTGAACACAGATACCTGACTACTCTTCAAAGAGGAGGGAAGTGGTATTCAGACCACAGCTTCATATCAGATGGATTCTGCTCATTCCTGTTTTATCAGAGTCTCTGTGGTTCCAGCTGCAAACACTAATTATTCTAATAGAAAAACTCACCAACAATGTGCTTCATAGAGCTTTGGAAAGAATAGAAAATGTTTTAAAATGTGTTATAGAGAAGATAAAATGAAGAAAACCAAGCAGAGGTTGCAGAGCGCTGAAAAGCAGAGTTTATATTTCCACTTAAACAAATCAAATCTCAAACCTATAAGGTTTTATAGACAATGATGCAGAGTGAATCAGCAGTGTTAGGAGAGTAGAGTAAGACAGACGTCACCATTTACCCAAAATATAACCACATATATACAAATATATATATATTTCTATATACATACAGTCATGGACAAAATTGTTGGTACCCTTCGGTTAATGAAAGAAAATATCACAATGGTCACAGAAATAACTTGAATCTGACAAAAGTAATAATAAATAAAAATTCTATGAAATTTAACCAATGAAAATCAGGCATTGCTTTTCAACCATGTTTCAACAGAATTATTTAAAAAAATAAACTCATGAAACAGGCCTGGACAAAAATGATGGTACCCTTAACTTAATATTTTGTTGCACAACCTTTTGAGGCAATCACTGCAATCAAACAATTCCTGTAACTGTCAGTGAGACTTCTGCACCTCTCAGCAGGTATTTTGGTCCACTCCTCATAAGCAAACTGCTCCAGTTGTCTCAGGTTTGAAGGAAGCCTTTTCCAGACGGCATGTTTCAGCTCCTCCCAAAGATGCTCAATACGATTTAGGTCAGGGCTCATAGAAGGCCACTTTAGAATAGTCCAATGTTTCGTTCTTAGCCATTCTTGGGTGATTTTAGCTGTGTTTTGGGTCATTGTCCTGTTGCAAGACCCATAACCTGCGACTGAGACCAAGCTTTCTGACACTGGCCAGCACATTTCTTTCCACATTCCTTTATCAATACATTTTTCCAGTCAGCCATTAACTGGTCCAACCAATCAAGAGACCAGTCGCTCTTCCCAGCATGCTCCCGCACCTCCCTTCCCACCCGTATTATCTCGTCCATGGCAGATGTAAAGGAACCATCTGGCGCTGTGTTAGCTGGAATAAAGGCGGTATTTGCCACCTGGTAAGGTTCACACAATTCCTGGATTTTGTAACCCCTATATTTATTCAAATAACCATGCATCCTCTGGGCCCCATAAAGTAATCTACACTTCATACCACACATCGGGAGCCCAAAGAAAGCATTCGTCGTTGTAGACTTGAACGCTTCCTCTTTACACACTCGGCGTTGTTCCTGGGCACACTCCCAAGAGCTGTACTTATCTGGGACAACAACCGGAGGGGCTCCAGGCGCCTTTGAGCACCATATGCATTCCTCCGATGTCATTTCCTTTACTGACAGCCAAGCCCAGCGATACCAAGTGTTGGCCATCGCTTCCTTCCATAAGTAATCTTCACTAGGTTTCAACCCTCGTACTTCCGGTTGCCCCTTTACATTCTTGACCTCCCCCCCCTTTAATGTTTCATCATGATAACTATTTACCAAAGTATCTAACCCTTGAGGGGGGAGGGTGAATGACTCAACCACCCCATTGTCTGTTTGGCCATCAGTAACCACGGTGGGCTGCTGTTCAGGTGTAAAATCAACTTTATTCACAACAGGGGTGTTAACTGTGGTCTGGTGCTCCCTGAGCACCGTGTTCATCATCCATCCCAGGATTCACTGGAATGTTATGCCCTTCTACATCTTGTTCCTTAATTGATCTTACTTTCCGCCTATGTTGTGCCAAAAGGGCAACATCTGTCTGAAATACTGAGTCACGGGTAGTGTGTAGATGTGTGCGGGTGCATGCCGGCAAGAGACCTGACTGATAATGACATTTGGCATGTGAGTCGTACCCCCCCTGGTCACTGAGGTCGCTCCCTCGTTGCGCAGATGCCCCTCTGTTTCCTTGAGAAGGCCCTGGTGATGGGACGACGTGGTGGCTGCTGCTTCGGGTCCGGATTGGTTGAACTGCCCATGTCCACATTACTGTCCCGAACAACAGAAGAAACCAAAGGAATGTCAAACTCAACATCATCGGGCGGCAACTCTGAATCTGCCCTAACAGGACTATCCAGTACATGCACAAATCTCATTAATTTTTGCTTTAAGTGTGCCATTCACTCGTTCCACCCCTCCCTGACTGGAGGGAGTGTAGATACTTCCATGGCGGACTTTGATTCCGAGCTGACGCAGAACGCCCTCGTAGACCAGAAAGTAACCATACACAAGCGCATCCGTCACCAATGCCTGCAGGTACGGCGCCCAATAACCCTGTTGTTGTATTCGATGTATCACCTCATCTCGCCCACAGTGGTCTGGTTTATGACACTCTGGAATTAACAGAGACAAAAGTGAGATTGGATACTGAAGGCAACGTGCTGTTGTCAGAACAAGTTTGCTGTGATTGATCAACTCTGTGATTTTATGATGGGTGTAAATAACCACAGGATATGACTTAGTTATTGCAGACGCCTTTTCATACGCCATGTGAACAGCTGCGAGGCCCTGGTAGCAGGGGGGCCACCCTCGTGCTACGTCGTCCAACCTTGCACTGTAGTAAGCGATGGGTTGTTTCCTTCCACCAGCACATGAGTCTTGTACCAATACAGCCGTTGCGTACATGTTGCATCTGTTTGAAACGTAAAGGTAGAAAAGTTTATCATATTCTGGCATTTTCAGCGCTGGGGCATTTTGCAGTTCCTGCTTGAGCACATCAAAAGCCAACAGTGCCTCTGTGGTCCACTCCAAAGACTTCTTTAAAGTCTTGGCTTCAGAGGACTTCAGGAGATCCCTGAGCGGCGCCGTCTTTACTGCGTAGTCCTCCAACCACTCCGCGCTGAATCCTGTGATACCTAAAAAGGTCATTAGTTGCGCGCATGTCTGTGGACGCGGTGCTCGACTTATGCCTTTGAGGTGGTCAGGAGACAGAGCTATTGTTCCATGGGAGATTACTCTGCCAAGGAATTCCACCTGAGGCTGGCAGAATTGCAGTTTTGTCCGAGAAGCTTTGTGTCCACATTCTGCCAGTCTCTGCAGCACTTTGATCGAGTCGCGCTGACAATCTTCAATGGTGTCTGAACAAATCAATATATCGTCTACATACCGGATTAGGACGCCGCTCAAATCCAGCTCCTGTAGATCCTGACTCACCACACGATCAAACCACGCGGGGCTGCTTGTCAGTCCCTGGGGCATTCTGGCGTAGCTGTATTGTCGACCTCTAAAGGTAAACGAAAACAGATATCGTGACTCTTCTGCCAGAGGGATACTGAAAAATGCTGAACAAAGATCCACTACTGTAAAAAACTTAGCTTTAGTAGGGATGGCATTCAACAGTGTGTGAGGATTAGCGAAGTCTGCAGCGACATCTTCAAGAATGGCATTGATCGCCCTTAGATCATGGACCAGTCGGTACTTTGATTTATCTGCTTTTAGAACTGCAAGAATTGGGGTGTTACAAGGACTAGAAATCTCAATCAGCACTCCTACTTTTAAAAACCCATCAATTAGGATTCCAATCCCTTCTTCATCTGCGGGATTAAGTTTATATTGTGGCCGCCAAGGTAAGACTGCACCTGGTTTTAATTTGACAGTAACTGGGCTGGCTGAAACTGCCAGTCCCACATCCGTCTCATGTCTGGACCACAGTTGGTCCGGAACCTGTGTTAAAATATCGGTTTCCAGATCACTGTTAAATCCAAGGGGGTTGGTTTTGCATGTCATCATTATGCTTTTTCCTGGTAGCACCACCATCTGAGGTGTTGCTTGTAATGACAGATCACACCTAATCCTTAACATTGATCCATCATCTGAAAGAGAGATTAATGGGTTGTCTGTACTTTTCCATGTTAAATGCTCTGCAGTTCTTACCATTGGACCGAGGTCCCTGGACTGGTATCCTGGGTTTACCAACAGTGTAATGTGTGGTAAGGATTGTGTAACACAGTACCATTTATCAATAAAGGTATTGTGGTTTACCTTTAATGCTGCGCCTTGGCCTCCAATCAGGATATATGGAGCCTGTATTTTAACCATCACTCCATCCGTCTCCTTTTCCCACTTATCCTTAAATGTTGAACTGGCTGATGGATCAAAGAACATTGTACAGTGAGGAGGTAATGTTGGTGGAGAACCTTCCGGGGCCCAGGCCTTTATACATGTCTTCCATTTCTCCAACGCCGAACCCAGAAGCCCCTCTATGGTCCCCAGCCAATAAACATTTGCTGGTTCTGCTTGGGCATTCATTTGTAAGTTTAATCCACAACTTTCCACATATATTCCCAAAGGGGAACATAAAATTTTGAGGCCCAATTTACAAAGTGCATCTCTTCCTAACAGATTGACAGGAGTTTGGTCCGAAACCAAAATGGGTATTTTAATTTCATCATTTCCTACTTTTATTTTAACGGGAGCAGTAATAGGAACCAATTGACTTTTTCCCGAGAATCCTACTGTCTTGACAAAGTTGTTTGACATGGGAAGGTTCTTGGCAAGGGATCCCTGTATGCATGAATGGGTCGCCCCCGTGTCAATCATCATTTGGACCTGTCGATCCTCAATTTGTACATTTATCATGGGGTCGGTGCGTGTATGCATAATCAATGGGTACGAACCTTTACCCGCAGGATCCTCGGGACCCCCCTAAAACTGAGAGGGTCTTGGTCGTGTGCCACCCAGGGCTCCTCCTCCACCTCTTCTGGGGACAACTCCGTTTCTTCCAGGACCACCTGCCGAGAGGGGCATAAGCCGTGGGCAAGCCTTAGCAAAATGTCCAAACATTCCACAATACCAGCAGCGGAGGGATCCCTGCCACGCCCCAGACGAGGGAGTACCAAGCCTTGAGTATGAAGGGCGGAACGGCTGGGGACCCCTAGCGGCCTGTGTTGACTCAGGAACTCCAGCAGTCTGTCCCGCACCTGGATCTGTGAACACAACAACCTGAGTCTTTTCTTTCAGCTTGCCTTGCAAATCATTTAGTTGCATCTGAGTCAGTTTCCTTTGAATCTGGAGGTCCTGTTCAGAGGTCACTCAAAATCCAGTCCAGTTCATGGTCTCTCAAAAACTGCTGCATTTTAGACAACCCCAAAACCTGAGCGAGGACAGCTTTGATGTCACCCAGTGAAAGAAATGTTCCAGCCGTGTTTGATTCCAAAGCCTTAATCCACTTGCCTCCTCCTGCGGATATTTGAGGGAGCTCTGAGACCAAACCTGTCAGGTCCCGAGCTGAAAAAGGATGATAATCAGCCCTTGTTCCCCTTATCAGAATTGGGAACTCCCCCCCCCTCAATCTGTCAGGAGGTCTGATGTTAGGCCTGTATCTTAAATCATATTCATCTCTAGGGACCCCTGCGGACGTGCCGGGTTTCTGCAAGCATGCAGGCATGGAAACTCCGCCCCTTGAGGTCGCCCCTTCCTCCACCTCCTCATTTAAATCATCTATTTCCTGTTCCATCTCAACTATCTGGCTCCGTCCCAACTCACGTTGCAAATCTTGCTGACGTGGTCCTAAGTTCATCCAAAAGCTATCATCTGTCTTACCTTTCCGAGCCAATTCGGTTCGATCCTGGTAACAGTTAATGATTCCAGACTGACGTCGCTGTGTACTACAGTATTTTGGGATTGTCATGTGGGGAGGGGTTTCCTGCCTTTGAGGAGAATGGGCAGAAGCCGGACGCTGTCTGACCTGGGCCTGGGCTTCTCCAGTGTTTGGTGGTAAAGACAGGCTCCTCTGTCTGGAGTTGAGTGGGTCCGGAACAGGAAGTGCTACCTCAGCGACCCTTGAAGCAACAGATGACCTGTCATGAACGTTACTTACGGTTCCCGACACGTCAGCATTAGCTGGTACCCCTGGAAGGCTTTGCTGGTCATCAAGATTAAAGTTTCCATCTATCTTTATTGTTCCTGTTAAGTTCGGGAAAAGTTCAGCGTTAGTACAGTTTTCAGTTTCCCCCGGATTATCCGTAAAAGACACAATCGTTTTGACATTTCTTTTAATTGGCTTGCTGATTCTAAATAAGTTTAAAATTTCCAACTCGAGCTCTCGCTTCTTTTGTCGTTTCTTAGAATTATTTCCAGCTTTATAATCCTCAATGCGATGTTGCATTATTTCACAAAGTTTTTGATCAAACGACCCTGTAACAGGCCACTGGTCTTTAAGCCTTTTCGTTCTTTCATGCCATTCTTGGGACATGTGTTGAACCTCTTTCATCCTGTGGGGGTAACGGATACAAACAATAGCCTGGGGCGTACCCATCATTCCCCTATTAAGTCAATCTTGCTTTAATACAATATGATAATCATGCAACTCAAATGAATTCCACTTGGGTGTGCTGCAACCCCGTGTCCTGTTTCTTGGTGTCAATCCAATGGGAGGAGTCGTGTTCTGTTGGAAGGAAACCAGAAGAGTTCAGCGGTTTTATTTTAACAGCTATAATAATAGTACAGATTACATCCTTGTAGCTGCACAAGAGAAGAGCACTATTTTATTTTTGTCAGTGCTTGTGTCTATGCGCGTTAGCAAGTAGCTTAGTGTCAGATTTCACCAGACCACTATTTTGTGAGTTGAGGAACGAGTCAATTTATGCACTGCAATTCAGATTATACTCTTTTCAACATGCAACATGCAATATCACTGCAAACAGAGGCCTCTGTCTCATGCATAAGTTTTTCAGTATTCCCAGCAGCTGCTTCGATCTCCAATTACACTCAGTCACGCATTCCTTTCCACATTTAGTCCAACTTCCCATACACACAAGCTCACCGGCTCACTCGGTGTCCAGTTTTGCTCAGACACGCATTACACACACATTTGGTCAAATTTACACACCGGCTTTCAGCTCACCAGTCATACATTCCTATCCATTGCATCACATACTATGCTCTTACACCCAGTCATCAGCTGTCATATTACCCTTAGTAAGAAGGGAAGTAACAGTCAACAAACAGTTTAAAACTTTTCCCTTATCTTTTCCACACAAAAGTCACAAGTTTACTTTCAGTGAGAGGGGTAAGGCAATCAAAGGATAGTTACACACTCAGTCAGTCACACATTTCTGTCCGGTGCATCACACACTATCCGCTTCATACACACACTTCAACAGCTGAGCAAATCATTCTTAGTCAGAGGAGAATAAAACAGTCAAAACCAGTTTAAAACTTTTCCCTTTTTTTCCACATAGAAGTCATAAATTTACTCTCAGTTAGAGGGGGAAAGCAGTCACAAGACAATTTTCAGCTCACTCAGACACCCATTCCTATCCGCTTCACACACACACACACACACAGAAGACATCAGCTGTCATATCACTCTTATTGAGAATAGAAGAACAGTCAAAGGGAGGGATATGTCAAAAGTCAGTTTTTAAAGTCTTTTTCTTTGTCATTTAATGTTGCAACAAGGTTTTTTCACAGCTGTACTGCGCTAAGCCCCTTTTACGCAGATTTCCCGGGTTAACAGAGCTTAAACCTTTCACTACTGGCTCTGTTTAATTTAGGATCAGATTTTTGATCGATCATCGCACCTTGCTTTCCTATGAACCTAGTCATAAGCTACTTAAGCTCCTTATCTGACTCCCTACAATACCAGCCTATAAGCTCGCAATATTGTGAGTCCTGTATTTACTCTTTACTAAATTTGGAACTCGAAACAGATCAATCGGTGCCTTCACATCACTTCACTTTTTCTTCACTTTCACTACTATTTTTGTTGCCAATTACTTCTTTCGCCGCTATACTGACCCTCCTCTCAAAGTTCCCGGGCGACCGCGTCCAGTAACGCCGAGGTTTTGATAGGGCCCTAAAATATTACCCCTTAAAACTGACCCCCCTCCCACTAATTGGTGGGGTCCTCAACCTACTTAATATCTCCTTAAACTGAGCCCCTTTCCACTAGCTGGTGGGGTCCTCAACCTACTTAATATCTCCTTAAAACTGACCCCCCTCCCACTAATTGGTGGGGTCCTCAACCTACTTAATATCTCCTTAAAACTGACCCCCCTCCCACTAATTGGTGGGGCCCTCATGAACTACTTAATCTCCTTAAAACTGACCTTCCTCCCACTAATTCTGGTAAGGTCCTCATAAACTACTTTATTTGTGCGCACAAATTTATCTGTCAGCAGAGTCACAGCAGCTGTATAACTAAGTTCAACTTGTAGCCAGGACGGCCCTCCGCTTCGGCTCACTCCACCCAGAAGGATTTAAAATGGGGCTTACCTCCTTAAGCGGTGAGTCGAAGCGGTCCACACGTCCGGCCCCAGCGGTTAACTGGCTGGCTCGCCAAATGTTGTAGATAAATTCTTTATCAAAAGGGCTTGCTGATATTAAGAGTCTGCAGACAGAGGTCTTAATGATCTTTCTTTATTCGGCCGAACAGGGGGAGACCCCTTCAGGATCAAAGACCACGATCATCCTTCTGTACCTCTTATATAGCCTGCCTGTTACTATTTCAGTATACACACACACAGCCTTTTAGGGCTGACTGGTAATTAGTTGACATCACTTTGATATTATGTTATAATGTCATACTATTAATATTGTGCTGACCAGGGCCACTGCACCTGTTGTTTTTCAACTCTGATGTATTAATACTTCCACATTTGCAGTCACATGTTGCTGCAAACACACAGACAGTTCCTGGTCTGGAGACGTGTTCATTTTCAGGATTAACTATTAAATTCATGGAAGGATTAAATATTAATGTAACTATTAAATGAATGGAATGATTAGGTTTCCATGTTGTCAGTATAATCTTATCTGTGTTTGATTTCTGGAATCAAGGTCAACACACCAGCACATGATCATAGTGGCAGCATAAAGAACTTGACCCACACTTCTTTTTTAATGATCAACTTTTTATTCTGTTCCATCTCCAACTTTTCAACAATAGAACATAATAATAGTTTTGAATATTTATAGATCTCCCTCTTCTTCTTCTGATACTATGAAAAATATAACGTCAACAGTCAATTCTTTCAAAAACAACAGTGAGCTGATTATTCTGGGAGACTTCAATAGTAACTGGCTCCATCGTTCATCTGCCAGTGATAGACATCTAGTAGCTAGTGCCAACCTCACACAGTTAGTTAATGAACCTACCAGAGTCCACCACCTTCCCTCAACGTTAATAGACTGGATACTAGTCTGAAATCCAGAGAGAATAATTACATCCGGTGTAACTGCTTCAGTCACCATTTAATAGTGTTTTGTGTTTGGAAGATCAAAACTCCCACCTGGATATATTAATGTAAGACAATATAAAAATATAAATACGGAGCTTCTCCTGACTGACTTTGCTAACATTACCTGGACTAGATTTCAGTTGATGCCCTACGTCACAGATGCATGGAAATTCTTCCATTCTGAAGTGAAGGTCATTGATAAACATGCTTCTTTCTAAACTATTCATGTTAAAGGAAGACATCTTCCATGGGTTCGTTCTGATTTAATTAACCTTTACAAACAACGAGACCAAGCTTGGACTAAGTATAGGAGCTCTAAAGAACCAGCTGATTGGGAGAGATACCGTCAGCTTAGAAATCACTCCAAAACACAAACTAGGAATGCTAGGTCAAATTATTATAAGGAAGCCCAAATTCACCCAAATCATAAGAACCCCAAATTACTTTGGAATAAATTGGATCAACTTCTTAATAGGTCCAGAAAAACCGTACCTAACTGTGTCAATGTTAATAATAGTGTAATATCCGACCCTCACTTGATCTCTGAAGTTTTCAATCATCATTCTCCTCCATAAGTAGTGGACAACACTCAGACAACACTAGCTATTTATCTTTCACTGGTCCTTTAAACAGAGCAGTGCCAGAGGGATCATTCTCCTTCACCCAGTTTTCTTACTCACATGTTCAACAAGCAGGTAATGAACATAAAAATAACAGTAGTGTGGGTCCTGATGGCCTAGAAGTTAAATTTCTTAAACTTGGATCCAGCATACTTGTTTATCCATTAACAGATCTATTTAATTTATCCATAATTACATGCTCTATTCCTCTTATCTGGAAAACTGCAAGGATAACACCCCTATTCAAAGGTGGTGATCACACTGATGTAAGTAATTACCGACCTATTTCTATTTTATGTGCCATCACCAAATTATTTTAAAAAACTGATCTTCCATCAACTAACCCATTATCTTAATCATTTTGATATCTTATCACCCAATCATTCAGGCTTTCGGTCTGGCTACTCAACAACTACTGCTCTACTTAAATTTATAAATGATGTGCTCTCTTCCTCAGAACAAAATCAGTATACAGGTGCCATATTTCTTCATCTCTCTAAAGCTTTTGATCTAGTAGACCACTACTTACTTCTAGATAAACTCTAATCAGTTGGACTCAGCAGGAATGCTCTTTTATGGTTCAGTGCTTATTTACATAACAGACATCAATTTGTTGTTTTTAATGATTATCAGTCTGGTCACTGTATTTTGAAAAAGGTGTTCCACAAGGCTCTACTATCGGCCCCCTATTATTTTCTATTTTTATTAATGACCATCCTCAAGTCTGTATCAACTGTCAAACTCATTTGTATGCTGATGACATCGTCATCTATCTGTCAGGCTCAAATATACCTAAGTTATAAAAACTACTACAGGACGATTTTAATTTAATTCAAAACTGGCTAAAAGTAAATTTGCTAAAACCTAACCTAATAAAACCACTTGCATGCTACTTGGTACCCGAAATTAACTTAATTTAGCTAACTTAAATATCAGTTTTAATAATGGCACATTAATGGATAATGACATTACTGTTAAATACTTAGGTGTTCTATTAGACCAAGAACTCAAATTTAAACAATATATTGACTACATAATCAAAAGAACATACACTTGCTTGTTTAATGCCTTTGTACCGATCATCTAACTGTTTCACACAAGAAATAAAAAAGAAAATTTTCTCAGTTAATATTACCTACTATTGATTATGCTGACATAATTTATCAAAATACATATAATATACATCTTAAACTATTAAATATCTTATTTTATATTCTCTGCAGATTCATCTTAAGATGTCCTTTTAGAACTCATCATTGTACTCTATATGAGAAACTTAATTGGTTACAGCCTGACGGGAGAAGACCCTGCCATTGGTTTCAATTTATTTTTAAATGTGCTTATTTTGACTTGCCACCATATCTAAAATGTTTCTTAATTCCTTTGTCGTCCTCCTACTCTTTAAGAAAGTCTGAAAATCTCTCCTTTATTGTTCCATTAGTGAGGAAGGAGGCAGGTTGGCGGTCCTTCTCCTATTTGGCCCCTAATGACGGAAACCATTTACCTGCATCTTTGAGGTCAATAACATCCTATTGTCATTTCAGAATTCTACTCAATACTCACCTCCAAACAGTTTGCCAGTGTTTGTAATGCTGTTTCCACACTGCTCCTTATGTGTTAATCCGTTAATCTGAAATTGTGTAAACTGCAACTGACACAAACTCTGTGAATGATGATTCTATATAGTTTTGGTAGAAGTGGGTTGTGAAAGCAAGTGCTAGTTGTTGTATTGTCTACTATCCTTCTTTTATATATAGTGTTACACAGTATGTTTGGTATATTGTAATATTGTTTTGTCTATTGTTATGTCTATGTCTTTATGTTTCTTTGGTCCCCCTTGCAAACGAGATGTTACATCTCAAGGGGTTTTCCATAATAAATGAACTGAAATAAATATTAGCTAATAGAAGTGATTGGGTGCAAAGATGTTTTACACAACCTACCACAAAGGCAGATTAAACTGATAAAACTCTTTGCCAAAACTTTTAATTACAAGTGCACCTTCTTTAGCTAAGCTAACGTCAACGGCACGTCTGCCTCCGACTACGGCACGTCTGCCTCCGACATGACGACCGCCACCGGGGCCAACGGTACGTCTGCCTCCGACATGACGACCGCCACCGGGGCCAACGGTACGTCTGCCTCCGACATGACGACCGCCACCGGGGCCAACGGTACGTCTGCCTCCGACATGACGACCGCCACCGGGGCCAACGGTACGTCTGCCTCCGACATGACGACCGCCACCGGGGCCAACGGCACGTCTGCCTCCGACATGACGACCGCCACCGGGGCCAACGGTACGTCTGCCTCCGACATGACGACCGCCACCGGGGCCAACGGCACGTCTGGACAAGGAGCGCTGTGGAAACGGCTGCTCCGTCGGTCTGCCTGTTCCTGTATGTGTTATGTGTTTATGTTTTTGTCTAGTCTTGGACGGGTTGTACCGAAAACATGAATTTCCCTGCAAAGGGATTAATAAAGTATTTCTGATCTGATCTGATCTGTTAGCCCGGACCATGGAGCCGAGAGATGCCAAATGTCATTTCTAGAACAGAACCACATCTTAGAGAACCAACACTTGTTAAATAAAGGACAGTTTAAATGCTCTCTTTGCTGTTCGTTTTCTTCATCGTTGGTCCAGCTTCGTCCTTTATCTGTAACTGTTTACAATATTCACGTTCAATAAAGTTAGAAAAAAAAGTTCAACTTCCAGTAAGCACCGAATAACCAACAACACTCACAAAAAAGAACCGTCGCTGTCGCGGTCACCTGACATCTGGAGTAGACTTAAGACATGGCGGCGTCCTCGTCCGCCATTTATCTGCAGTTGGGTGCCTCTTGTCCCGCTAGGTACATCTGGACTACATCTGGACTATATCTGGACCACATCTGGACCACAACACACTTGCCGGTCCAGCTAGTGACATCTGGTCCATGTGGACCACAACATACTTGCCAGTGCTGTAGCGGAGCCAGCAAAGCTGTTTTAAGTCTCACATTGACTTAACCTCAAAAAAGGTTCATAAGAGGTTATTCTTTTTAAGAAAGATGAGGTCTTTTAACGTTTGCACTAAAATGTTGTCTCTTTTTTACAAAAGTGTAATTGAATCGGTTTTATTCTTTTGTATTATTGCTTGGTTCGGGAGCCTAAGTTTGGCAAATGAAAACCGCTTAGGTCGCTTAGTGAAAGCTGCTGGCAAAGTCTCTGGATCCCAGCAGGAGGGTCTTTTGGCCATTTTTAATAAAAATGTGTTAAGGAAAGCTCGTTCTATATTAGACTGCCCGAGCCACCCTCTCCAGAATGAGTTCATTTTATTACCTTCTGGCCGTTGCTTCAAGGGTCCTTTGGGGAGGACAAAGAGACTTAAAGTGTCATTTGTCCCTACTGCTGTTCAATTACTTAACAGTAATGGCCTAAAGTGACAGAGTTGTTCTATTTTGTTTTTAGCTGTGATTCTATTTAACTTGTTTTAAATTCATTTATTGGTTTTTAAGCTCATTTAATGTTTTGAATTGTGAGAATCTCTCTTTTTGACATATGCCTTTGGTTCTGATTTTGTTTGCTGATGTTTTGATGTGATGTCTGTCCTATGTGTGTGTTTTGGCTGCGAAATCAATTTCCCTTTGGGGACAATGACGAAATTGAATTGAATTGAATTGAATTGAATTGAATTGAGCCAAAGGTGTTTCCTGGATTTGTGTTGAAGCCCAGTTTAATTGATTTTGTGATGTTTTACCATTTTCGCTGCTTAAACGCTTCAATGAATATAACCTGCAGTTAAAGTAAAGTTGTCATTAACATCCCATATCACTGGAAGCTTAGTAACAACTGGGGCGTGATCTAACATTAAAGGTCCATATTATACATGTTTTCAACAACTTCATGTGGGTGTTAGAGATCCAACAACATTGTTTTAAAATGTTTTACCCCAAATTCAGCCTTGCTCCTTCATTTCAGTCGTTTCAGATGTGGCTCTAATGAGAACGGGCTGTTTCTGTGTCTGAACCTTTAAATGTTCATGAGTGGTTCCTGTCCATGTCCCTCCCTGGGAGAGGATCCGGCTTTCGCTGGCGCCCACTCAGTGATTTTAAAGGGTGGGCTCAGCTAGCCGGGGGACAGGTCAGTGACAGTATCCACTACCAGGGGCAGTGGTAATTTCACAAAGGGAACTTATATAGAACTGTACTTATATAGCGCTTTTATCCAAAGCGCTATCCAAATCACAGTCTGATGGCGGAAGCTACCATGCAAGGCAATCAACCATAACCCATCAGGAGCAATTAGGGGTTCAGTGTCTTGCTCACCTCAACATGAGCTCGACGGGCTGGGCTCGAACCAGCAACCCTTGGGCTGCAGGACGACCACTCTACCCACTGAGCCATGCCGCCCCTTTATAGCACACATTCACTAAAACGTGGAGCAAGCAGGCGAGACAGAATTTTCTCATCTTTGTGCCTCAAACACAGGCTATGAGGACACACAACTGTTAAACATGCTGGTAAATAAATTATGTCCATCTTTACCACTAGATGGCAGTCATTTTTATGTACTGTACCTTTAAAGTAAAATGGCATCAAAACTCTAAAGCCTGGTACACATAACGATTTTTGGGCTGTTTTTGTCCCGATTTGGCCTCTTCCCGACCTCGGAAGGCAAACGCCCGATCATCGTAAGATTTCCCTGTCCAGTTATCATTTGGTCAGAGGTTACGTCCCGATAATCCGCTCCGAAACGTGTCGTAGCCGACAATCGGGAATATTGAACATGTTCAATATTTCAGAGCTGATTTCTGAGGAACGCCACACAGTATGATCAAAACCGATGTTTTATCTTCACGTGTGAGGTCTCGACCAGATAAAAAAACTCACAAGATTAAAAAAATCGTTGTGTGTGTACCAGGCTTCAGTCAAAGCATGTTTTTTTCCTCATGGCAGAAGTTATTCTTAAAGACGGTGACAGCAGAGCCCACATTTAAATATCTTTTATTTAAGAATGACATCCTCAGCTCTTGCAAATGGGTTCTAAAACTAAACACACACACAAAAAACTTTCGTTAAAACGTCCACATTTGACAAGAAGCAAGTCTTTTATTAGTGAGTTTTCATGTGGCCCTTTGAATAACAATTTACAGGAAACATTTTCCATGTTTAACAGGAATCAGCTTCTCAGCTGTCTCACTTCTGTTGAGGCCCTTAAATCATCATTTAGATCAGGGGCGTCAAACTCAAACACACAGTGGACCAAAATGAAAAAAACTGGAACACGTTGAGGGCCGCCTGGTTCAATGTTTAAAACTCATTTTAATGACTTTATTGCACATATTGTATCTGGAACTAACAGTCTACAAGTTATTGCCATTAATAAACAAATAAAATTAAAATAAAAAATATTTATTTTACTTGTTTGACAAATGAAACGTCCTGTAACAGCAAGATAATAAAAATGTAAAAAATGAAACTGCATTAAAGGACAGTTTGCTGCTCTGTGATGCTCACTAGTCTCAAGATGATATGCCTGTTGGCTCAAAAGCCTGGTTTATTATTTCACAACCTGTTGACAGTCAGGCATATATGGAGGGGTCATGGTTTGCTCAACCGGTCTACATGTGCTTTGTGGACTTGGAGAAGGCTTTTGACCGTGTCCCCCGGGGACTCTTGTGGGAGGAACTCCAGAAGTATGGAGTGCTGGACCTGCTTGTACAAGCTGTCCGGTCCCTGTACGACCGGTGTCAGAGCTTGGTCCGCATTGCCGGCAGTAAATCAGAATCATTTCCAGTACGGGTTGGACTCCACCAAGGCTGCCATTTGTCACCGATTCTGTTCATAACTTTTATGGACAGAATTTCTAGGTGGAGCCGAGGTGTTGAGGGGATCCAGTTCGGTGGCCTCAGGATTGGGTCTCTGCTCTTTGCAGATGATGTGGTTCTGTTGGCTTCATCGGGCCTTGATCTTCAGCTCTCACTGGAGCAATTCGCAGTTACCGGTCGATCTACGTTCCCACCTTCACCTATGTCCTGTAAATGAAATGTGCTGTACAAATAAACTGCCTTGCCTATCTGTGGTGGTGCTTCATTTCAAGGTGTCTTCTTACGTTGTATTCCTTCATTCCAGCCTCTCTGTCTCCACACAGAAGACACACAGCTTTGTCCTTTACATCCACAAACATATTCTCTGTTTACAAAGTCCACTTTTCCTTTAGCCATTTTCTGGGGAGAGGGGTTGTTGACAAAGGTGAGCAGCTCCGTCAGGTTTCTGGAGAATCGGTGAGGTACTCGCTAGCGGGCCTGTGATTGCAAACGTAATGGCAGTGCATTGTGGGACTTGTAGTATTTATGTAAAGCACTTTGAATTGTCTATACAAATAAATTTGCCTTGCCTTGGTACACGTGCTGTATCAGCAGGCCAGCTCTAATAGTGATTAGATATGATCATGCAGGCCAAAGATAATTGATTCACAGCCCGTGATTTAGATTGAATCTTTTCCACATATAGAAGGTGGCTGTTGACATTCTCTGTTAGTGATCATGTGGTACTTTAAATCATCATTTTGTTTGAAACATTCTCCACATGTTGGACAAGAATACGGCCTCTCAGCTGTGTGAATTCTCATGTGGTTCACCAAAGTACTCTTGTGCCTGAAACATTTTCCACATGTTTGACAAGAATACGGCTTCTCACCTGTGTGAAGTCTCATGTGGTTCACCAAAGTACACTTGTGACTGAAACATTTTCCACATGTTTGACAAGAATACGGCCTCGCAGCTGTGTGAAGTCTCATGTGGTACACCAAAGTACACTTGTGACTGAAACATTTTCCACATGTTTGACAAGAATACGGCTTCTCACCTGTGTGAAGTCTCATGTGTTTCACCAAAGTACTCTGGCGACTGAGACATTTTCCACATGTTGGACAAGAATACAGCTTCTCACCTGTGTGAATTCTCATGTGGTTCACCAAAGTACTCTGGCGACTGAGACATTTTCCACATGTTGGACAAGAATACAGCTTCTCAGCTGTGTGAATTCTCATGTGGCTTAACAAATTATAATTTTGATTGAAACATTTCCCGCATGTTTTACAAGAGTACGGTCTCTCTCCTGTGTGAGTTCTTACATGAACAGTTAACTTACTTTTCGTTTTAAACTGTTCCCCACAGAACTTGCAGGAATGTTGTTTCTCATCTCTTTCATTACAATGACTTTCTAACAGAAAGGACTCTCCTACGTTCTCATTTGTCTCCGTTAGACAGCTCTTTTCTGGCTGTCTATCTGCACACGTTGTTGGTCCTGAGTCTTCAACCATGCTTTCCTCTAAAGGTGAATGTTGGTCTGCAGGAGGACTGTAAGAGGGAATATGGTCCCTGTTTGGTTCTGGATCACTGTGACCATCTTCCTCATGAGCAGCCGGTATTGAAAATTGATCAGTTTCATCCTTTAGCCAAAGCTGCTCTTCCTCCTGACTGCTGAGGAGTTCCTCCTCTTCCTCTTTAATACGAGCAGACTCTGGTTGCTCCTGGTCCAGGTTTGAGTTCTGGTTGCACAGCTGCTGGTCATCTTGAAGAGCTTCATCCACCTTGTAGACATATTGATGTGGAACCTCTGGAGGGATAAAGGGACAAATGAAAAACATGAAGAAAGATTTTAGTTTAGGTTAATTACTAGGGTTCCTAAAAAAGAAAAAATAGGACTTAATATTTATATTATTACTTATTTAACTATTACAAGCTTCACTGAGACTAAAAATCTCTTTTCCAAGAGTGGCTCAGACATCTGGTCAATATGGCTGGACGATTATGACCAAAATAAAAATCACGATTATTTTGATCAATATTGTAATCACGATTATTAATCACGATTATTAATCACGATTATTCACCGTGTTTGGAAAAACAGGTGTTTTTATTTAATTATAGACAAACTATGTGGCAACAATTTTAGTGAAAAATTAAACTTTAATTTACTATAGATGACAAATAATGCAACAAATACATTTACCGGCAGATTTAAACTTGGCACGCCCAAACATTTATGCTTTCAATTAATTGTATTTTGTGCCAGCCTAATTAAAATATTCTTTAAAGTAGAAAAATAGTGTTTTTAAAAGGTACACTCTGGAGCACAGCGGGGAGGATTTGGCCAGCCTGACAGATTTTATAGATCGTTGTTACGATAGAATCGTCATGGGGAAACCAAACAACACGTCCACCCCCTCCACCTCATCCAAGGCCAAGAGACGGCGAAATGAGGATTCACCTGGAGCTATTTCACCACCGGGGAACGACTCAACGGATGTTCTGATCTCGATAGATAAGAAACTCAGTAGTTTTGATGCGCGTTTGAGCCTGGTAGAAATTCTCCACAAGGAGTTCCAGGCACTACGTGAATCACTAGAATTCAGCCAGAAGCAGGTGGGAACCAACTTCGGAATGAACGATATCCCAGAGAGATTCTGGACCGACGGAAAGTTCTATTTCCCATCAGGAGGAAATCCATCACTGAAGGCGCTCGCGCTGTCATCGCGGTGGATAAATTATTTATTAATGGACAGCTGTACCGCGACCCGGACATCACTCCGTAGCTCTACTGACTTGGTATGTGCTTTAATTTTCCTGTTTTCTCACTAGATCATGTTATATCCTTAAAACTGCCATAAAAGATAATTTAGTTAACAGTAAATCCACTGCCCGTCTCCACTACACTGTTCTCAGCACAGATGCGTTTTTTAAATTACTTTTTTCTTTGGCACTGTCTCTCTTTTCACTCTTTACACTTCTTCTCTCTGACCCTTTAACGGTTAGCGGTAACACTTGTCATTATATTATATACACATCAGCACTTTTCATGATTCACAGGAACACACACAGAACAGCACAAGTGCACATACATCCCTGTTACAACCAGCTGGCAGATACACATGCACGCAGAGAAGCAGTGGGATGCACGCACACACGCTTCAGTAATATGCATATAGCCTCATCTCTGTGGTTGGTTCATGAACGAACTCACATTTGTCACTTGGAATGTGCGTGGAGCTGGCACAAGGGAAAAGATGTTAAACATTTTTAATCGTTTGCAAGAAATGAAAGCAGATATAATATTACTCCAAGAGACTCATTTATCAAACTCAACAATAGATCGTCTCTCAACACACACACCCACACGTGTATTCAGCTTGTTATAATTCTAGGCAGAGAGGAGTAGCAACTCTTATTAATAGAAGGTTAAATTTTGACATAGATAATACAATCATAGATCCAGAAGGCAGATTTATAATAGTTACATTATCTATTCAAAATGTTAAATTATGTATTGCAAATATATCTGGTCCAAATGTAGATGATCCTCCTTCTTTCACTCCCTTTTCACCTCTATGGTCACTCAGATAACACACTAATTATAGGAGGTGATTTTAACATTATACTGGACAAACAAAGTACCACAGGAGCTCATCGAGTCTGGAAATCCTCAGAAACTAAAACAGTACATGAAGGATTTTGGTCTCTGTGATGCTTGGCGCTCTCACCATCCCACACTAAGAGAATACACCTTCTTCTCTTCAGTCCACCATTCCTATTCTAGATTAGATTATTTCTTAACTAGCAGCTCGCTGATGAATGACATGTCAGAAATCAGAATCCATCCTATTAGCATTAGTGATCACGCACCAGTATCATTCACTCTGAGAAGTAAGAGCAATAAACCAGCAACTAGAAACTGGAGATTTAATACGTCATTGCTTAAAGATCCTGAGTTTATCAGCTACTTTAAAAGAGAATGGTCCTTATATCTAGAAAATAACGACTTGCCAGAAACTTCAGTGTGTGTTCTTTGGGAAGCAGGAAAAGCAGTAATGAGAGAGAAAATAATTTCCTTCTCTTCTCATAAGAAAAAGAAGGAAACTTTGAGAATTTCAGAGTTAGAACTCAGAATTAAATCCTTAGAGGAACTTACCATGTCTCCCCAGAAGAACACACACTAAATGCTATAAGAAAAGCTAAACTTGAATTTAATGAAATAATAGATAAAAAGACGCAATTCTTGGTGCAAAGACTTTGGAGAATTTTGAGCATGGCCACAAATCTGGAAGGTTCCTGGCTAATTAGTTAAAAACAAACAAGGAGAAAACAACCATCTCCTCTGTCAGAGATCCAGAAGGAAACATCAGCCACCACCCTGACAAGATAAATAACACTTTCAAAGAATTCTATAAAACATTATATAAATCACAACTAACTACAACAGATGACAACATTGATAAATTTCTTAGTAACATCAATCTTCCACAATTAAAACATGAAAATAAAATGGTCTTGGATTCCCCCCTTTCAGTCGGCGAACTCCATGAAGCTCTCCAGCATATGCCCAACAATAAAGCTCCAGGTCCAGATGGTTACCCAGCAGAATTCTACAAAGAATTCTGGACAACGTTGGCACCCACTTTCTACAATATGATATTAGAAATAAAGGAAAAACAAAAAATACTTTCAAATATGAACCTAGCCACTATTACTCTACTATTATAACCAGGTAAAGACCCGACACTTCCATTCAGTTACTGTCCAATTTCATTAATAAATGTAGATCTCAAAATAATTAGCAAAGCTTTGGCCAGAAGTATAGAAAAAATAACCCTTCTAATAATACATCCTGACCAAACAGGCTTTATTAAAGGTAGACATTCCTCTACTAACATGCGTAGATTAATTAACATCATAGATTATTCTACTCTACATAATCTGGAATCCACAGTCATTTCTTTAGACGCAGAAAAAGCATTTGACCGAGTAAACTGGAAATTTTTATTTGCAACGTTAAACAAATTTGGGTTTGGGTCATCTTTCATAGATTGGATAAAAATATTATATAACAACCCAAATGCATGTGTGAAGACCAATGATCAAACCTCTCCAAGCTTCTGTTTGCAGAGAGGCACCAGACAGGGCTGCCCGCTTTCTCCATCACTCTTTGCTATTTTTATTGAACCCCTAGCTGCTGCCATAAGACAAAATACAGAGATGAAAGGAATCCATGCCAAAAATATAGAACATAAGATAAGTCTTTATGCTGATGACATATTACTTTTTGTCCAGAACTCACCGACGTCTCTCCCCCAGACAATCACACTTATTAACACATTCTCATCAATATCTGAATACTCTATTAACTGGTTTAAGACTATTATTATGCCCATCAACTGTGACCTACAAAACATACCCAACACTACAATACAGTCTGGAAACATTAGATATCTAGGCATAAATGTTTCCCCCGGGTTATCAGAACTAACAAAGCTAAATTATGTCCAGCTACTTAAAGCAATAGAGGATGATCTCTCACGGTGGAGCCGCTTACCCATATCACTCATGGGGAGGGTTGCCACAGTTAAAATGATGGTTCTATCTAAAGTAAACTACCTGTTTTCAAAGATACCCACTAAACCATCCTCCAGCTGGTTTAAGTCACTGGACTCACATATATCTAAATTTTTATGGAAAAATAAGCCATCACGTATCAGTCTAAAAACTTTACAACAGACTAAAGATAGAGGCGGATTGGAGCTACCCGACGTTAATCATGTTTTCTTAGCTAACAAGCTGCAGTATATCTCCAAATGGCTTAAACCTAGCAGTCTGGATGAATCATGGTTAGATGTAGAGCAAGCATTGTGTGAGGATCTGTTTATCTCTAACCTGCCATTCATCAGCTCTACCATCAAAACACATAAGTGTTTTAAAAGCATCAATATCAGTTCCTCTTTAGTGGCTTGGTGGGATTTTCTAAAAATAACCAAATCCTCACTTTTTCCATGGAAGTTTACACCCCTCTGGAACAACCCTGACATCCTGCAAAACAAAAAGCTTATCAATTTTACTCAATGGAAAAATAAAGGAATAAAACAGTTAGAACATATAATAGAAAATGGAAACTTCTTATCATTTAATATTCTCACTTCACAATATGGAATCAGTAGCAAAACATTTTTAGAATATCACCAGCTTAAATCTATTATATGTAAAAAATATACCATTAGTCAATTAAACTTACAGCTACCTATTAGGGTGGCAGAATTCATGAATCTCAATGCCCCAAAGCTATTATCAAAAACATATAGACTATTATCTAAACTAGAAGACTCAATCTGTCTTCCAACTTCCAAATGGGAGGCTGACTTATCTAGTAACTTTAATAAAGATAAATGGTCACAAATATGTTTAAACACCTTTAAAATGACAAAAAATTCAAATATGCAACTAATACAATTCAAAATTCTGCATAGAACTCATTATACAGGACAAAGGATGTTCAGGATGGGTCTGTCACAATCAAACATCTGCACACACTGCAATGAAAACACACCAGACAATTACCTCCATGCCTTGTGGTCCTCCACACCTGTCCGCAGGTTCTGGCTTCAGGTATGTGTGGACATGTCAACATGGTTTAAATGTAATATTCCTACAATCCCCGCACTATGTCTACTAGGTGACTTGGGTGACATTAATATGGCAATTAACTCTGCACACATGATACGCACAGCATTATGCATCGCAAAGAAAACTATCCTTGTGAACTGGAAAAACAAAAATAATCTGTGTATTCAGCAGTTTAGGAATCTCTTAGTTGACCACATCAGTAGTGAGACAATGTCTGCCTCCTTAAAGAACTATTCAGCTGAATCTCATTCCTTCTGGTCCCCTGTGCTTAGTTCCATCACTTAGTGTAGGTGGAGGACTGTGACCTCGTTGCTATGGGGGTTTGAGAAATGGCCGGGAGTGACTGGTGGTTGCGGGTTCTTAGTGGTTGCCCGTGATGCGGGACCGGGCTGCTCTGCGGTGGGGGTGGCTCTGAGTCTGGCCCCGTCGGGGGCTGTGGGGGCCAGCGGTTGGAGTCGCCTCGTGGCGGGGGGTGAGGCCACTGGTGGTGCCTGGGTTGGTGGGCGTCGGTCCTGGGCCGGGTGGCCGGGCTATTCTGGGGCGGGCTGGGCAGGGGTTCTGGGCTCTAGTGAACCGGGGGTGGTCCTCCTCCCTCCGGGTTGGTGGGCTCCGTATGTGCCTGGGGTCTGGGCCTGCCCGGATGTGCTGCCGTGGTGTGGGTTGGTGCATGCCCTGGTGTCTGGTTGACACCCTGGGACCCAGGGTATGGCCCGGGGGCGGGGGGGGTGTAGGGGTTTGAAGGAGGGCTGAGTGGGATTCGGGGGATTATAGGGGGAGGTGCTGGGGTGTGAGACAGGGATGCTTGTATGTTGTGTGTGTGTCTATACTTTGGATGTTTGTGTGAATGGGGGGGTATGTTTGTGTGCGTGCGTATGCTTGTGTTAGGATGAGTGGGGGGGTGTCTGGGGAGTGAGAGTGGGAGGGTTGGATGCTGTGCGAGTGTTTATATTTTTTGGGTGGGGCTGAGAGGGCATATGTGAGTTAGGATGAGTGGGAGTGTGCAAGGAAATAGGTGTGTGCATGTGTTTCTGTGTGTGGTTGGGGCGGGGTAAAGTGCACTTGGCGGGCCTGGGGGTGGTGGGCCGTGGGTCTGCCGCTGTCCCCATCCTCTCATTCCACGTTAGGGGTGTGGGAGGGTGGGACCTTTCTGGGGTGAGTGGCGGCTCACTGGCTGCGGTCCCTGAATGGCCCGGTCGTGGGGGGCGGCCTCTCCTGGCCTGTCTTGCCTAAAGGCTCATCATCCAGAGGGAAGTTTGCACCGAGACACCAAAAAAACACCTGGGGGGCATGGCATGCGGTGCATGGCGGGCGGGGCCACTTAGGTGGCCCGGCTCGCGGCTCATTGCAGTCACTGCCCCTCAATTTTATTTGCACACAACACACACTACATAAACAGTCAGGAGCGGGGAGGGAGAGGGTATTGGGGACCTCTTACACCCCTGCTCCTCCTGTGTGTGGCTGAGGGCGGGCAGGGTCCCGGGGTGGCTGTGCTGGTGGGCTGCTGGCTCTATGGGAGTTGGGTCAAGGGGGGGTGCTTGGGGCTCGCTGTCCGCTGGTCCGCCTGGGGTGTCCCCCACGGGGCATGGTGGGTGGGTTGTGTGTGGTGTGATTGTGTGGTGGTGAGTGATTGTGGGTGCGGCACGGGGAGGGTGTGAGTGTGGGGTTATATGGGGTGCAGGTTGAAGTAGATGGGGAGTGGGGGGAGGGGGCCGATAGCACCCTGGTTCCCGGGGTGTGCGGCTGGAACATCGGGGTGTATGCTGGCCTACGCCGGGTGGCTGTCTGGGGGGGCCTGGTCCTCCTAGGCATGTTGTGGGCCCTCTGCCTTTGGGGGGTGGGGCAGCCACCTCTGGGCTCCTGGGGCCCTGGGCCCTTCGCTTGGGCTGCCCTGGGTGGCCGGCCCCGCGGCTGCTGATCTTGCCCCCACTGGGCCTCCGTGGAGGCGAGGTCGCATTTGCATGATCTCACTCACCACTCTTCATCACTGATCACTCCTTGTTTCTCATGCTCTGCATGCTGACACAGTCACTGAGTTGTCCAGTGGGTTTTAATACTAAGCGATAATTATAAAAAAATTAGTATCTGGTCCCTGTTGTGTCTTTTTGATTTGGTTATTATTTAAAAACTCTTAATGACTGGCAGCCCAGTTTTTTTTTTTTGTTTGTTTTTTTTCTGTGTGTGTGTTTCTGCTTTTGTAAAAGTTGTAGGAAGTTTTCTGGTGTGTTCATGTACAGGTGTAACAGTTTGTTGTTTGGTGATTGTGTGGATTGAAGGGTCGTTTCCTTCTGTCTGTGATCTTTTTGTCTCCTTTCTTCTTTCCCTTTTGCTCTTTTTGCTATTTTCCATCTTTCCATCTTTTTCTGTCCCCTCCGGTCAGGTCCAGCAAGATTACATAGATTCCGTGATTCAAAGTAAATAAATAAATAAATTAATCACATTATCAAGAGGAGCCTTACCCATAGGCCTCCCCTTGGCAGAGCAAATTTGTTCAGCACGATACAGCAACCAGATTATCATTTTGCTGCTATGATGATGGACAGGACAAGTTAGAAAAAATAAATAAATAAATAAAAATAAAAAAAAAAGTGTTCGAACGTTGCAGACGTACTTCCGTCGTACACAAGGTCCGCTTTACAAACCTCACATGTATTTAATTTATTTTATAAGTTTAACGTGAAGTTGTTCCAGACTTTTGACGTCCTCGGCCACCGTTTTGCTCCCTAGTTCGCCGCCATATTTTTCCTCTGGCGGACTTTATTGCGCATGCGCAACTCTCAGCAGAGATAAAAAAAGAAGACGATGTCTCACTCTGTAGTTTTTTTTTTTTTTTGCAGACAATAGATGACGGCTAAATTCGTTGACGACTATTTTTATTGTCGACTAACGTCGACTAATCGTTGCAGCCCTAGTTGGCAGCACTGAGTACAACCAGCTGCCGGCTGTTAAAGGGGTGTGTTACTGCGCCCTTGTTATTTAGGCAGCTTAATGAAGCTTTGGCCTTGCGTTGGCCTCCTGGTGGTTGGCAGACTACAGGGTGAGAATGTACGTGATCAGAGATGCAGCAGAGACGCACTCTGAATGTAAATATCGTTGACGATCAGGTGAATTTAATTGTGGCCAAAATCGGATTAATTGTGCGGCCCTACTAGTCAGGATACCTCCAGGACGCCTCCCTGATGAGGTGTTCGGGCATGTCCCATCTGGAGGAGGCCGCGGGGAAGACCCAGGACATGCTGGACGGTCGACATCTCTCGGCTGGCCTGGGAACGCCTCGGGATTCCCCTGGATGAGCTGTTGAAATTTTACAGTTTCATCCTTCAGCCAAAGCTGCTCTTCCTCCTGACGGCTGAGGAGTTCCTCCTCTTCCTCTTTAATACGAGCAGACTCTGGTTGCTCCTGGTCCAGGTTTGAGTTCTGGTTGCACAGCTGCTGGTCATCTTGAAGAGCTTCATCCACCTTGTAGACATATTGATGTGGAACCTCTGGAGGGATAAAGGGACAAATGAAAAACATGAAGAAAGATTTTAGTTTAGGTTAATTACTCGGGTTCCTAAAAAATAAACTTTTTATACTTTTACTCGTTCCAGACTCTTGGTAGGTTTTCTCAGTTTGGGGACTGTGGGTAGTGACCGAAAGAACAAGATCGCCAGTACAAGCGGCCGAAATGAGTTTTCTCCGCAGGGTGGCCGGACTCTCCCTTACAGATAGGGTGAGAAGCTCGGTGGTCCGGGAGGGGCTCAGAGTAGAGCCGCTGATCCTCCACATCCAGAGGAGCCAGATGAGGTGGCTCGGGCATCTGGTTAGGATGCTTCCTGGACGCCTCCCTGGTGAGGTGTTCCAGGCACGTCCCACCGGAAAGAGGCCCCGAGGAAGACCCAGGACACGCTGGGCGGACTACATGTCTCGGCTGGCCTGGGAACGCCTCAGGATTCCCCTGGATGAGCTGTTGAATGTGCCGGGGAGAGGGAAGTCTGGGTTTCCCTGCTGAGGCAGCTGCCCCCACAACCCGACCCCGGATAAGGATGGATGGAGGAACGGATGGATGGGCTGGGTTTGACAAACCAATTTTTTTATTTTAATTATTAAAATAAAATAAGATTATTACAGTAATCTGATTACTGCCAGATAACTGATTTTGATTGACAAGTAGATGAACTCAGTGTTTTATATATTAAAAAGTTAACTGAGATCATCTTTAATATTGAAGAAAAACAGGTGGTGTTACATAATCAGGTATAAATGAATCGATATCAAATCAGATTTAATCTAAATTGAATTGAAATAGGTTGTTGTGAATGGAATTGATTCAGGAAATTAGTGACGACATCCAGCCCTGATAAATACGTGTGAGCAGGACGGCAGGACCTGGGCCGGCATTGAAAGCCTCGATCGGTTCTGCTGTCCGACCTGTTGTGTGCATGCGTGGTGTCGGAACAGCTCTAGTATGTTGATGCTAGCAAGCCACGTTCCGTCCCACAACTTTGGCTCGCTGACCCGGCATTTAAAGACCGGCTTTAGCCGGTCATGGGGAACGATCGGGAAGCTTTTTGTAAAGTGTGCAGGAAAACCAATAATGTGACCTGGAACGGTGTCACAGCGATCATATCACATGGTTTTTGGTGCAACTGCAAACAACCACCTGGTTTGTTGCTGTACTGTTCCATCTCCCATCAGCCCAAACATAAAAGCTACTGGTTATTCCAGCCTTGGACATACAGGGTCTATATGGGATTTCCTGCTACCACAGAGAAAATACCAGTTCATTTTATGTGCTGTGTTAAAGTGACAGGTGGATATTTCAGTACTGCTGCTGCTCAGCTAAACTAGTCTGTACACGTAGGCTACCGTCCACATCTGTCCACATCTGTCCTGGTCCAGCTCAGAAACAGCTGTAAACTGGGCCAATGAGGAACATTTTCTTAGTCCAGGTTAAAGCTGATGAGGAGAATTTGTGACTTCATCAGTATGTTTATCTGGCTGCAAATCTGCTTGTTGGCTTATTTTACTGCATGAAATCTTTGGTGGGTCCTGCTGGACCAAACAGACCTCCACAGGTGGGCTGCTGCATGGAAAAGTTTAATATGTTTAATATGCCTTAAATTGTAATGTAATGTTTTATTTTAGGATTAAAACACTGCTCTTTTAAAATAATGCAAAACATAAAAGAACCAGTCTTTTGAACGACTCTTTGAAGTGACGACTCCCGAATGAACGACTCGTTTCAAAGAGCCATAAGTCCCATCACTACAAAACACACTCATTTTAAATGGGAACATCATCTTCCCCAAATAAAGATGAAAATGAAGCTTTTTTTCCTGAAAGGACCAAATTATCAGTCAGTTTTAGGTATTTACCCAGTAAGAACATGTGAAGTTCACTTACTTACCCGGTAACTGCAGCTAGTTCAAATGGGTAAATACGAGGAAACTACTGTTCAACAGCTTCATAATTACTCTGGATTTACCCATGAAGTTCTTAGTAGCAGCAACACATGACGGTAACTACAGAAACATGTCAGTAAAAACGTAGAAAGAAAGAAGTGTTGAAGTACAGTGAAAAGCTTCTATTATTTCCTGCTAACTACGTCCCTGCAAATATCTGCATTGGGGTGGTAGAGATGTGAAACGTCTGCAACCAGCCCACAGTGGCATCTCAGCGTCTCTCTTAGTGTTTCTGCCTGAAACTGCAGCTGCAGCATCATTTTCCTCTCAGTCTAAAACTAAATGCTGCCACGTGGACTACAGATGGGAATTAGTGAGAACGCTGGAATCTGCTACAGAGCATCTTTACCTTGTGGATCAGGTTTTCTACATGGTCCCTGACAAATAAAGCAAATAAATCTAAACTAAATGTACCGTTGAGCTCTGATCAGGATCCTCCATGAGTCCATGTGTTAGTTCATTCAGACCATCCCAGTGTTTCATACCTGTTCTGATTAACTTTATCTGTGGATTCCAGGTGATATCCAGCAGTCTGCGCTGACGATCGATCTCTTCTTCGTACTGGACGATGGTTTTTTCAAACTCTGTGAATATTTCTTCAGCAGCAGCAGTTAGTCGCTCGCTGATAAACTCTCTCAGATGCTGAACTGAAGACATTGTTGCTGAAACACTGAAATATTCAGCTGAGAGACGACAAAACAACCGTCTTCCTGCTCCGTCCTCACACGAGGAAAGCTAACGATGCTGCTAGCGGCTTGTTTACTTCCGGTTGGTGTCACACTGGGAAGTTCCGGCAGCAGAAGAGGAAGTCAACCTTTTATTCCGCTTTGTATTGGAAACATTACTTACTTAAATGTACTTACTTAAATATAATTTAACCGTAGTACTTAACTAAATATAATTGAATTATATACACCAATAACGTCAGAAACTAATGTTTAACCCTTTATAGTGATTTAATCTTTGTCCAATTACAAGACGTTTGAGAGCTAATCTGAATGTTTAAATAAAAACTAAAACCACTCAGAGACCACAGACCTCCACCAAGCCATTGTAATGTGTTACCAGTGATTTTAGACATTAACTTTGAGCCAGAATCTGATGGTAAAATTATCCCTAGAAAAAGAAGAAAATCCTGCATCCTGATCCAGATCACCCCTAAAATCTAATCTCTTGTTTCTTTTGAGATTAAAAAAAAAAAAGAAAGGTAATCGAAATCTGTTGACCTTTTCATTTATTTTTTTATTTTTTTATTCATTTATTTATTTATTTATTTAGTTATATTGCTAACAGTGAAGACAACGCTGCTGAAAACATGACCTCTACTTTGGGGGAGGTAATAATTTAAAGTGATTATGGTTTTCTCTCAGCTTTTTTCAGACACCTGCAGGATGACACACTTTCTCCTCTCCAGGCTGTAGAGCTCTGTGGTAATCAGTCTTTATGTCAGACTGGTTTGAGCTGACAGAAATGCTGCACTAACTCAGATAAAACTAGAACTGTGCTGAGCAGAAAAGCAGCTCAGGTTCATGAGTCTCCTCCTACTGTTTGACTGCAGCTGTGAACATCAGATCAAACACAAAACCTCTCACAGATAATTCATCCTGAACTCCAGGTCCACCATTTCTCCTCTGGAAACATGGAAACACTGGCTGTGATTTGCTTCTTTTCAGCTCTCGTAGGTACGTATGTTTGTAAGAAGAAAAGCTGGAAAACAACCAGGTTAAAAACTACAGATAGAGTTTGGATTCTCATTGAAGTGAAATCTGACTTTAGATCAGAGCTGGAAATAAAACATGTGGTCTGATCAGCAGGTAACAGCCTGGAAGATGATATAACTCCCAGCAGAGCTGAAGTGTTTTCATCAGAGGGTCAAAGAGAAACTCTGTCCTGTAACTACTCAGTTGCAGCTCAGAACCTGCAGTGGTATCGACAGGATCCTGGATCAGGTCCTCTGTTCCTTCTCCTCCAAACACCAGGACCACAGGTGGATATGTAAAAAACAAACTCAATAAATACAAAAAAAGGTAAAAATTAAGCACCGGAGGCTGGAGGAAGTCCTGCATTAACAAAACCCAACAACCTGTACACAAAGGAAACATAACACATGGCAACAAAAGATTATAAGTTCAAAACAATCAAAGATGCAAATAAAACCAAACCGTGCAAGTCCATAAAAACAGGCTGTAGCAGGGATGATCCAGCAGGAGCCCAGCCGTGCGCTTGGTTCAGCCAGGCAGAGTCCAGCAGGGAGAGTGTGTCCAAACAGCAGGTGCTTAGAAATAAACCCCGACAGGACAGCAGAGCATTCCAGGACGCCGGAGCAGGATCTGGCTCACAGCGTCCAGCCAACCTATACGTCTACAAATAAAAACTTAGATGAGTTACATATTAGAACCAGATAAAACTCTGGGTTAGATGTCCTACCCATGAATGAAGCCTCCCCTGCCTGAAGGAGGAAGGGAAACGCAGCCAGACACCCGATGCAGGGAAAAGGCAACCTGGCCCGATGCCAAGACACTGCAGCAGCTGAGAGGGGAAGGGACAGTCCACCTAACAAGGCAGAGCCAATACAGGCTGCCCCAACCACGGCGGGTAAACTGCCACACTGCAGACAAAGTTAAGCAGCTGTCACCCAAAAGACAGGAAACCATTGCTAAACCCAGGTAACACTGATGACACTTACGGTGGATCCGCAATCAAGATTCTCCTGGCAAGACCAGCCACGTCCACTGCCAACCAACCCCCAGAAGGGAAGCACCAGACTGGAATCAGACGGGCCTGCAGCAGCGATGTTGGGAATGTGTGGAAGTTACGTCACATCAAGTCACCTCCATCTCTACAGAACATCTAAACCACCCAAGGCCAGCCGAAGAAGTGGACAGAATGAAGATCACAGTGTGGTTTGTCTCTCAGTGTCTTGTCGTTCCAGCTGTAAGTCATACAGGAAGCTAGAATTATCTTCCAATCAGCTGAAAGACATCGTAGTTTTAACCTGGACCTACATGGATTCTGGTCTGAGGCGGTTTCACAAAGACCCAATGGGGGACAGGCTGGGATTCTCTTTGTTAGCCGGCTGAACTGATCATTGTTGGTTTTCACAAAAGCAGAGACACAAAAGTTTTCAAACAGGCTTTTTGTTGAGAATTTAACTGTTTTATATTTTAACTAGGTTTTTATTTTATTGTCTCTTATTTGATCTTTTATTGGTGATGATGGGACTCAGTTTTCGGGTCTGTTTCACTCTTTACCTGCAGCTCTTTCTGACTGTAAAAGGACTCAATAAATAAACTTTACTTTCTTACTAGAATATGTGTGTATGAATGGTCAGAGCTGATCTTACATGAACATTTCCAAGAATCACAACAAGTTGGTAAATTCAACACTTTGCAGGAAAATGTCCTCGTGCACTAAACGTGCACAGATCTGTGCATAAACATGATGAATAAATGAGGACCCTGTTCTACATCAATAACACATCTAAGCTCCTGAGATCAGAGTGATGAAGATGAAGCAGCCAGACTGTTAACCAGGAGGAAGAGTAACTGAGAGAAGAGAAACTACAGATGAAAGAGGAGACGGAGAGATTCAGGGAGGAGCTGAGCTGTTACTGAACTATAGAAGAGACACAAACTTCCACATTCAACACAGTTCAACACACAAACCACAAACATCACCTTTATTCAACATGCTGTCTTTGCAGACATTTGGATTCACTCTGCTGTTTCTAGTCATTCTAACAGGTTTGTTTGGTTCTTTAAAACATCCATTTCTGGATTTTCTGCTTCTTCTTCAGTTATTTGACTTCTCTCTTCCTTTAGGTGTCAGCTGTGAAGAACTCACTGCAGTCAAGAATGAAGAGTCCAGTTTAGAAGGAAGCTCTGTTACTCTGTCCTACACTTACTCTAAAACACCAGCTGGTGATGATTATTTCTTCTGGTATCGACAATATCCAGGAAAACCACCAGAATTCCTGATCTCTCACTTTGGAACAGGAGGAGATATTTCTCCTCCTGTTCCTGGACTGTCTTTTAAAGTGATTAAAGAACAGAAACAACTGGATCTGGTGATCTCCTCTGCTGCAGTGTCTGACTCTGCTGTGTACTACTGTGCTGTGAGGCCCACAGTGACAGGAAACAGCAAAACTCTGTACAAAAACCTTTGGAGCAAAGACAACGCAATACTCCACAACGTCCACTAGAGGGCCTCACACACTGTTAAAGCTCTGATAATAAGTCTTTTATTGTCAATGACCTGATTTTAGACAACAAACTAGACTGTTTGTTTTTAACTGAAACATGGTTGGGTATGGATGCACCTGTTGTTCTAGCTGAGGCCTCCCCGCCAAATTTTAACTATTCTTTTTCTATAAGAACTGGTAGGAAAGGTGGTGGCACAGCATCTTTAACCAATAACACTCTCACCACCAAACAGATTTTATTTGATAATTTTACCACTTTTGAATATCACGCCATTGTTTTTAGCAGCCCTCCAGTTTTATGTGTCACCGTTTATAGACCACCCCAAAAATGTGCTGCTTTTATTAATGAGTTTTCAGAATTTTTATCAATCATACACACAACGTACAACATGATAATTTTAACCGGTGATTTTAACCTGCACATAAATAATCCTTTAGACTCTGTTTCAAAAGAATTTTTAAACATTCTTAACTATATGGATTTTACGCAACATGTCACGCAGCCGACTCACAACAGAGGACACACACTGGACTTGGTCATTACCTATGGCCTTTCTGCCAGTGTGTCCTCTGTTGTTGACTTGGCTGTCTCTGACCACTACTGTGTGTTTTTTAACATCACCGGTTTTATTCAGCGGGAGACCTCGGTGCGAACTGTGAGGAAGCGCTATCTAACCTCTGAAGTGGCTGCAAATTTTATCAAGGTTTTAGATAAATGTCCTCCTGTGATTTTACCTGCACCCTGTGATTATATTGTTGAACATTTTAACAGTAAACTGAAGACAAGCCTCGACTCTGTCGCTCCACTCACTACAAAAAAGATTTACCCAAAACTTATATCTCCCTGGAGGAATGAGGAGGTTAAAAAACTCAAAAGAAATTGCAGGGCGGCAGAAAGGAGATGGAGGAAAAATAAAATGACAATAAATCATCAGATATTTTGTGAGCAACTTAAAATTTACAATAACGCACTAAGGAACTCAAGAAACATGTACTTCGCAAAAATAATCAGTAACAATAAAAATAATCCCAAGGTTCTTTTTTCCACCATCGATCACCTATGTAACCCTGATTTTAACAGCTCCCAGCGAACCCCAACAGACTCTCTCTGTGAGCAGTTTGCAGACCACTTCAGAGGTAAAATCAGTGCCATCAGATGTGGTATTTTATGCAACCAGAACACGAACACATCTGAGTGCTTGGTTTTACCTGAGGAAACACTGGACAGTTTTGTCCTGGTTAATGCTGAGATCCTTGATAAAGTTTTCTCCACAGTAAAACCCACCACATGTCTTTTAGACCCAATTCCCACTTCACTTTTTAAATCATTTTATGGATTTTTTAAAGACGAGCTTTTATGCATGATAAATTGCTCTCTTCAGATGGGCGTCTTCCCTGCAGCCTTTAAAACGGCGGTGGTGAGGCCCCTTCTGAAGAAGAGCAATTTGGATTGTAATGATTTTAATAACTATAGACCTGTATCCAACTTACCATTTTTAAGTAAAATTTTAGAAAAACTGGTTTTTATTCAGCTTAATGATTTTTTAAATAGTAGAAATATCCTTGAGATATATCAGTCTGGATTTAGGGTGAACCACAGCACAGAGACCGCTCTCCTGAAGGTTTTAAATGATTTTAGGATTAACTGTGACTCACAGAACCTCTCAGTCTTGGTGCTACTGGATCTTAGCGCAGCCTTTGACACAGTAGACCACACTATTCTTTTAAACAGACTGAAACACCCGGTGGGCCTCTCTGGTGCTGTTCACAACTGGTTCACTTCCTATCTCACAGACAGAACTTACATGGTAAGTTTGGATACATGCTCCTCTAAGATCCATAAAATGACATGTGGTGTGCCTCAAGGGTCAGTTTTAGGCCCTGTTCTTTTTAATTTGTATATGCTCCCTCTTGGCAGTGTCATCAGGAGGCATGGAGTAAACTTCCACAGTTATGCTGATGATACTCAGCTGTACATCTCCATGTCTCCTGATGGAACGAGACCAATGGATGCCCTTTTCAACTGTATTTTAGACATCAAATCCTGGATGGCAGAAAACTTTTTACAGCTTAACCAGGACAAAACTGAAGTTTTAATCATTGGTCCTGAGGGTCAGAGAGAGAAACTCTTAGCTAAATTACAGGCATCCGCATTAAACCCATCATCACAAGTAAAAAACCTGGGCGTTATCTTTGACTCTGAGCTTGGTTTTATTCCACATATTAAACATATTACTAAAATAGGATTTTATCACCTAAAAAACATAGCCAGAGTCCGTCCCATTCTCTCTCGGGCCAACACGGAGATGCTGATGCATGCTTTTATCACCAGTCGTATTGACTACTGTAATGCCCTGCTCTCTGGTCTTCCCAAAAAGAGTATTGCACCTCTACAACTCCTACAGAACTCAGCTGCTCGTGTGCTGACGAAGACCAGAGGGCGGGCCCACATTACACCGGTTTTAGAATCACTGCATTGGCTCCCCGTGTGTTTCAGGATCAATTTTAAGGTTCTCTTATTGGTTTTTAAATGTCTTAATGGTCTTGGGCCTTCTTATCTTTTAGATTTGCTTTTACCTTATGAACCCTCGCGGCCCCTGAGGTCTTCCGGTACTGGCCTCTTGACTGTACCTAAAGTCAGGACACATACTCACGGAGAGGCAGCTTTCCAGTGGTATGGTCCTCGTCTCTGGAACAGCCTGCCGGAGGAGCTCAGGGCTGCAGAGAATGTTAATGTTTTTAAGAGCAGGCTCAAGACCCACCTTTTTAATTTAGCTTTTACTTAATATTTATTCATTTTATTTTTATTTATTTTATTCCCCTAGCCTATTTATTTTTCTATGTTAACACATTTTTATTTATTTTATGCTTTTATTCTGTTTATATTATTTTTAGGTTATTTCCCCATTGTTTCCTCAGAGGGGGCTCTCTGCACCGGGGGCTTTCATCGGCTGCGGCTGCTATGGCTCTGTCCAGCAGGTTCTTCACGCTGGTTGGGTGGCTCCTCTGCCTCTCAATTGGCCGTGTGCCCTGGGTCGGTGTCATGGCGGTCGTGGTCGGTGGGCGGCTCCCGGTGCAGACGGCTCCCTGTGATAGTGTTTCCTCACCAGGCTCATCTGTGCTCAACCTCACATTAGTCTTTTAATATGTGCAAGTATGTGTGTGTGTATGTGTATGTGTATGCTTGCTTGTACACAAGCGGGGAGGGAGGGGGTTATCTGTGGGGGTGTGGGAGGGGGGTTGTTTTAACCATGGAAAGCACTTTGTGCTGCATTTTTGTATGAAAAGTGCTATATAAATAAAGATTGATTGATTGATTGATTGATTGATGAAACACTGTGGGAGGATTTACACGAGCAGCAGATCCACACCAACAAGAAAACATGAAGCTGCAAACACTCTGACTGGATCACAGGTTTTTTTTTTTTTTGTTTGTTTTTTTTTGCATGTGGTAACCCTCTCGTGTACAAGGTTGCAGCTCCTAGTCGGACCACCCACTCGCTGCTTGGGTATACGGTAAAGAGGACCTAACTGTCAGAACTCTTTTATTATTGGGATGTGTTGTTTTAATTGTGACTGTCTGCTCTGGTGCATCGTTCCAGCCTCTGCTTGTTTTACTGGAGAAGGATCCAGTTGGCGTTGTCGTTTCCTTTTGGGTTTAAATCTACACCGCCACAGTTTTACACTCACCACAATAAAAAAGAAACAAACATACATTTACATAATGTTTTTATTTTATTATTTTAAATTAGAGATGGGTTTTAAACCGGACTGGTTTTAAGTTATTTGTCCTACCATTTAACAGAGGTGTGGACACGTTTTAAAGCCGCTGTACAAACAAGATTTCTTTTTCTTTCATCTGTTGATAAAATGAGTCATTTTTACGTTTCTATAAAAACTGGATTTTGTGGGTACAAATGGCTCATAGCGCCCCCTACAGGATGAAATCAGGGTTTGCTTTTGGTGATGTAAAACAGGACTTGGTGGTGAGAAAATGAAGAGCTGCTGTCCTCGCCTCTCGAGGGACGGCGTCTTCTGACCGTTCTCGTCCACTTTTTAAGCTGGTGATGCTCAGGAGCTGTCAGGTAGACTTCAGCTGCTTCCACCAACACGTCCGTGGTGATTTGCTTCAGTAAATTCTGATCTCTGCAGCAGTTCCACAGCCAAATGTACCTTTATCCAGTATGCACATCAGCCAGGTAATAGTGTGATGTCATAGCGGCTGGACGCAGAAGACGGGTACGCAGACGGACGGACAGATTCGCTCCTTGTTTGTTTTTAGTAGCGAGCTGCACAGGAAGTGATTCCTCTTTCAACCAATCAACGGGCTGCAGCGCGTCAAGCTCCACCTTTGGGATGGTCGGGGTCAGATGTTCTGATGCCCCTCCCACTTTTTCCTGTGTAATCCTTGAGTACAAACACATGGATGCTACGTCTTGGTCAAACTTGTATACTAGGATGAACTGGCTGAGTAGAAATGTACTTTTGTATTGCTGTTGAAAGAACTTTACTTTTCACCTGCATGTATTTGTAAATGTTTGCAGAACACATTCCACATCCAAAATGTTTCTGTCGTCATGACTACATGGTAGCGTTGTGTTTTAAAAGCTGGTAGAACATAAGAGCATAGCTAACTCATGTTAACAAGTCATATGTGAAAGTGAAACATGACTAAAATATGTCTGCTATCCGGACGTAATACATGTGCTCATGAAGTATCTTGAGCCAGTAAATCACCATGTAAGGCGCGTTTCAGCCACTCAGGACCTGCAGCAGAAATGGTCCAGACTCTTGGAAGACTTGCAGAAATAAACCCTGCAGATGCTGCAGGATTCTGGCCGTGTGCAATATGTTGACCTCAGATATTTGCAGACGTGACCTCAGGTCATATTCGGAACATGTATGTGTTGAAAATAAGACGCTTCTGGTGTCCGGACACGATGTCCTCATGCAGTATCTTCTGCCGTCTATCAGCTGGTACGCCATCCTTCTCCATATGCACCTGAAATGCTCCGTATCTTCACTTATTTAAGGAAGTATCTCCTACCATGGATTCTGGCCCTTAAAAGCTCTTGTTGGTGAAACGTTCATATCATATCTGTTAGTCTCAGATTAAAATAAAGAACTGATTTACAGTGTTTGTGTGTCAAAGCTACAAAAACTATTTTACTAACTAACACATTTCTCCACCAGCACAGTTCAGAAAAGTTGTTTTCCTCCTGGTTGAATCAGGTTTCTGCAGATTCCTCTTTCAGCCTGATGATGATGATGGTGTTGATGATGATGATGATGATGATGATGATGACGATGATGATGATGATGATGATGACGATGATGATGAAGACAGAGAGAGGAGGAGCTCCACCAGTGAATGTGAAAGGCTTCATGGTGGAAGTGAAGAGCTGCTGTGTTCTCTCTGTTCTTCATTCAGTACAAGTGAAAATCATGTTGCTGCTCTTCATCTGGATGATGATGGTCTCCTTTCAAACTGGTAAGTCATGAACAGATGGAGCTAAATGTAAGTGAAGAGGCATCAAAGAAACATTTCATGATGCTTGTCTTCTATTTTAATAGAAATAAACTAGTTTAAAGATGCAGAATTAAAATGCAAACATGATGGTGAAATCTATCTTTGTTTCCAGGATCCTCTGAGGATTTACTGACACCATTTAAAGAAGTATGGATGGGTTTGGAAGGAGACCACCTGACTCTCTCCTGCAGCTATTCAGGCTCTGTAGATTATCTCTACTGGTATCAACAGAAGTCCACTTCCCCTCCACAGCTGGTCATTGCAGGACTTTCAGATACTACAGAGAAAAGATTTTCTTTAAAACATGAAAGAGAGAAAAAGGAGTTTCATCTGCAGATCACCATCACTGAAGTGTCTGACTCTGCTGTGTACTACTGTGCTCTGCAGCCCACAGTGACAGGAAACAGCAAAACTCTGTACAAAAACCTTTGGAGCAAAGACAATGCAATACTCCACAACGTCCACTAGAGGGCCTCACACACTGTTACACTTCTATGGTTTGTCAGGATTCAGTCTGGGTTCTTTGTACAGGTGTAAATAAAGTAAACATCACTGTTTTCTACATTAATGAAGTTATTTTATTTATTACTTTAGTATAAGCATAAGAAAATAGTAAATACATAATAATGATAAATAACCAAAAATGAGATATTTTCTAATTTCAATAAAAAAGGTTTCATCTTTTTACAGTGTACTGTGAGTGTGTATGTCAGGGGGATCACACTCCTCATCCTCCCTGGAATGGTCTATTCAGGAGTCCTGGAGAGGAGGGTCCTTTGGATGTTAGAAGTAGACGGAGAGAAAGAAGTCTGGATCTTCTGGGTCTTTGATTGGATTTCCTGATTTTAACAGGGTGAAGAAGTTTGAAAAACCTTTTTCATATCTGAGTCAAAGGACAGATTTCTTGACATAGAAACCAGATGAATCCATCCAGAGTAATTCTACAGCCAGACAGTGTTTTTCTGAAGTGTTCATGTCCAAAGACAACAACATCACTCTGGTCTGAATCTAGAAGGAGAAAACTCTGAGTTATCCAGGCCTTTATGTGTTTAAGACTTCTAAGTAGTTTGAGGAACTGGTTGGTTTCCTCAGGTGTCATGGTTACGTATTCAAGATTGAATTTATAGTCAGTTTCTGCAGTATGTGAGTACATACACAGGAATCTAAAAGGACGTTTCTCTCCATCCCACGGTGTAAAAACACAAAGAATCATTTAAAGAAAAGAAAAACTGTCCAAAATACACAAGCAGGTGATTGTGTAGCAACAGCAGCATCACACAGTGACCCAGCTGGTCAGGATGCTCTCAATGCTGCCTCGGTAAAAGCTGCACATGATGGGTGGGGGGTCTCTTCCTCTCTTCAGTCTGTGGAGGAAGTAGAGGCGCCGCTGGGCTTTCTCCACCAGTGATGTGCAGTTGGCTGTCCAGGACAGGTCCTCACAGATGTGGACCCCCAGGAACCTGGTGCTGCTCAGTCTCTCCACAGCAGCACCATTGATGGTCAGTGGGGGGGTTCGGTGTGGCCTCTTCTGAAGTCCAGAACAATCTCCTTTGTCTTGTCCACATTTAAAAGGAGACTGTTATTGCTGCACCACATGGACAGATGGCTGACCTCCTTCCTGTAGTTCGTCTCATCCATGTTTGAGATGAGACCCACCACAGTCGTCTCATCTGCAAACTTCACTCTGTGGTTGGTGCTGAATGTTGGTGTGCAGTCATGGGTCAGCAGGGTGAAGAGCAGGGGACTGAGCACACATCCCTGCGGGGCTCCTGGGTCCAGTGTGATGCTGCTCGAGGTGTTATTACCGACCCGTACTGCTAGTGGCCTCTCACTGAGGAAGTCCAGCAACCAGGTGCACAGTGTTAAGTCCTGTTGAGGATTATTATTCATTTTATTTTATTTAGAAGGGACCATGTACAATTTCAGACATAAACGTTTCCACTTGTTGGATCGTACCTGAGTTAGCCTAAAGGACCATTTATGCTCGACGGAGACAGACGAACAGTTCTGTCAATCCACTATTAATGTCAAATACTCTTCTCATTCTGTCCATGTGGTCACCATGTCATCATCTTTCTATTTATTTTTATATTAGTCCAGTCAGCCTGTCTTCAATATTTTGTTCTCATTCTGTAAAATAAGGCGTCTCTCCTCTGGTTCAAAGTGGCATCATCAAAGGGTCTTGGTTCATGCCACCGAGGACCCAAACAACATCTCAACACTCTTTCAAGCTCGACATCATTCACCAGTCAAACCCCATTTCTTTCCTTTCTTCATGTTTCCACCACATCTCTCTCTTCAGTTCATCCACCAGGTTCTGACATCCATCCTCATTCAGTTTCCCATCAAACTTAAACTTTTCTTCCACTTTTCCAAACATCTCACATTTGAGGAATCCCTGCAAAACATGAACTTCACATCTCCTTCCAACTCCAAAGAACTCTTGTTCCATGGTGACAAGAGTTCTTATCGAGGTTCCCTGAACCCCCTTAAATGGTCCCAGACTATTAAATGTGTCCCACACACACACCTACATTGCTATGTGACTAAAGTAAAGAATTCCTCTGCAAATTCTTAGAAAATGAGAAAATTCAGCTTCTCACCGTATCTGAAGTCGTGGTTTGGACTAGTTGGCTCCCGTCACTCTCCAAAGGTCGGTGCGTCCTGGTCCCTCTGTGAACAGTCATTTCAGACGGGTTTTCTCAGTATGGAGGTCCCGGACCTCCACCGTGCACGGTACAGGTACTTTCCTTCCGTTGGAGATACCTGGGAATCCGGTTCGAAGGACCAAGTTGTTATGAAACACACACACTCAGATCAGTGAGAAGACACAGCAGGTTTACTTGCAAGGAGTTTCACAGACAGCCAGAAGACAAGCTGAACACTGCTGAACTGACCTTTAGCTTAGGACACTTCTTTGTTGACCCCTAGTCCAACATGTGGGAACTGTTATCTCTCAGCCCCTGGTGCCGGACCCCTAGAATGAGGTTTACATTGACCCATCCCAGCAGGAGGGTAATAAGGTCCCTAAATGTGGTTTTACAACTGAACTCACTCCCAGAGGCAGACTTAAAATTACACAGAGTCTTGTTAAAACAGTTCTGGTCACATCATTTTCTGACTAGCTGTGTCCCTTACAGAGAGTCACAATATCATCAGCAACAGATTTCCATCAGTTTTTTAGTTTTTATTTAAGAAATCAACAAACAACATTCTAAAAAATAAACCTTAAATCTTATAAATCTTTTCTGTACGCCCAAAATATCCAAACCAAGTTAAATATGGATAAAAGTTTTTACGTTTCCAACAGTGAAACTGGGATCCAGATTGTAAAGTCCTGATCTAAAACAGAAAGACCTTCTAAGCTCCTGAGATCAGAGTGATGAAGATGAAGCAGCCAGACTGTTAACCAGGAGGAAGAGTAACTGAGAGAAGAGAAACTACAGATGAAAGAGGAGATGGAGAGATTCAGGGAGGAGCTGAGCTGTTACTGAACTATAGAAGAGACACAAACTTCCACATTCAACACAGTTCAACACACAAACCACAAACATCACCTTTATTCAACATGCTGTCTTTGCAGACATTTGGATTCACTCTGCTGTTTCTAGTCATTCTAACAGGTTTGTTTGTTTCTTTAAAACATCCATTTCTGGATTTTCTGCTTCTTCTTCAGTTATTTGACTTCTCTCTTCCTTTAGGTGTCAGCTGTGAAGAACTCACTGCAGTCAAGAATGAAGAGTCCAGTTTAGAAGGAAGCTCTGTTACTCTGTCCTACAGTTATCCCAAACTGGTAACTAGTGATGATTTCTTCTGGTATCGACAATATCCAGGAAAACCACCAGAATTCCTGATCTCTCACTCTGCTACGGGAAAAGAAGGAAATCGAAATGTCGATGGACTGACGATTAAAGTGGAGAATAAAGAAATACATATGACCATCTCCTCTGCTGCAGTGTCTGACTCTGCTGTGTACTACTGTGCTGTGAGGCCCACAGTGACAGGAAACAGCAAAACTCTGTACAAAAACCTTTGGAGCAAAGACAACGCAATACTCCACAACGTCCACTAGAGGGCCTCACACACTGTTAAAGCTCTGATTGTTGAGTCGTTGGACTGATGACAAAGACAAGAGAGAAATGAAGCAGTAAAGATCAGAGACAGCTTTATTGTTACAGAGCTGAAAATGTAAAGAAGACTGAAAAGAATCAGGATGTTTTGCAGACCTGCAGTTCTGTCAGAGGTTTTCAGTCCTTATTAAAAGCAGTTTTTCTCTCTGCTGTCGCCTCCTGCAGCTCAGGACAGTGGATTGATACAAAGAGAAGAAACTAATCAGAAGTTTCTCTTTTCTTACATCTCATCAGAGAAACTTATGGTTTGATTCTTTGGGAAAGTTTTTCTGATAAGAGTTAAGAAAAGAGGGTTCTGAACCGTCATGTGGTCTTGTTTCGTCTGTGTTGACCAGCCTGTTCAGTCTAAATTATGAAGCTGGTTGCACGTGTCTACAAAACTCTATCCAGAGTTCCACATAATAAATACATCATTATTTCAGCTCCATCAGGGTTCATATTCAGGAAAATAGATTAAAAGATACCTCTCTAGCTCCATTAACGTGGTGGCAGATAAATAAAAACCTTTAAGATCTCATTTAAAAGAACTCAGATATGGAGGAGACTTCAGGCTTTCTGCTAGTTTTACTCAATCAAACAAAGATCCCACTGCATGAGAAACCACAGAGACCACCATAGATGTGGAACTAGTCATTTCTGAGGAAGGTGAAAATGTTCATGTTTCTTCTCTTGAAGGAACATTTTGTAACATTGTCTATTTTTTACTGGACAAAATCGATGTCTGCATGTATATATGTGTTAACGTTGGTGTATTATGAGCTCTGCTAATGATCTGACACAAGAATTTTAGATTTGTTCATAAATATGACGGGTTAGCCGGTAGGGAACCATGACAGTCTGCCATCTTCAAACTACAGCTGCTGGCAAGGGACAAATAGCAACAACTACACGTTTCCCCTGCGAGCCAGTAAGATGCAGGGGGAAAGATAAACGAGAGCAGCTTACTACACTGGCAAGTTCAAAAATCTCTGAAATTGTTATTCACGAGTGCAGGACCATGCATATGCAGCACGGGAGCCGTTTTCACCACCACCAAGAACACAAAACAAGGGACTTAAAGGTGAAAGCTACAACTTAGACTCCTCCCACCAGCAGGTGTTGTACTCACACTCTTTGCTCTCGCTCCAACCTTAGATTCTAATAGCTGCCAGGTAAGCTAAAAATCCGTATGGATGAGCTAAAGCTAACGGTATTTACTAAGCAGCAGCTTGAAATGAAAACAACTGCAAGAAGAAAAAACTCACCACAAACGAACATGGACAAACCCGCTGCAACACGCCTGTGCTAGTTTACAGTACCGGCTGACCGTTAATGAGCATTAAACATGTTACTGTAAGGCTGACCACTAATTAGCATTAGCATTAGCAAAACGTATTACTCACCTGTCGAGAAGGAAAGTGACAACCTCCACGTGACTTTTAAGCCCCTTTCCTTCCTTCAGTCGGCACCAATGTTCAAATGCTTGACCGATGTTCACCCTTGTCCTGCTTCGTTTTTGGTCCGCTTTAATTTGAGAAATGTAACGGGTAGATGCCACGAGGGGAGCCCATACTGAGGCTGATGGTTGAGGAGGCGTGATGGCCTACTCTCACCCTCTGGGAGCGATCTGACAGGAAGTCCAGGATCCAGCCGCAGATGGAGGAAGACAGTCCCAGCTCTGCTAGTTTGGACACCAGTCTGTGGGGGAGGATGGTGTTAAAGCAGAACTAAAATCCACAAAACACCTTCTTGCATAGCTCCCCGCTGCTCCAGATGGCTTAGAGCAGTGTGGAGAGCTGTGGCGACAGCGTCCTCTGTGGATCTGTTAGCGGTGATGTTCACCTGAAGTGACCCTGCACCAGTTTCTGAAAACACTTCATGGAAATAGGTGTGAGTGTCCCTGGACGGTGGTCATTCAGACTGCTGATGGTCGTCTTTTTTGGCAGGGGGACAATCACCGAGGACTTCAGGCAGGGTGGGACAAGGACTGGTTAAAAATCCTAGTAAAGACACCAGCCAACTGGTCTGCACAGGTCTTCAGAACTGGTCCAGGTACACCATCCGGTCCAGCAGCTTTCCGTGGTCCACCCCTCTCAGTGTGGGCTGCACCTCCAGCTCCTCCAGCCTGAGGATGTGGTCTCCGTGGGCTGAGGGGAGGGATGCAGCCTCCGGTGGCTCCACCTCGAAGCGGGTGAAGTAGACATTAAGCTCCTCGGCCAGCGAGGCGTCACCCTCAGCGACTGAGAGGTTTCCGGGCTTGTAATTGGTGACGTGTTGGATCCTCTGCACCACCTGCCTGCTGTTGTTACTGCTGAGGTGGTCCTCCATCTTCCTCTAAATGCTGTCTTAGCCTCTGTGATGCCTCTCCTCGGGTTGGCTCTGGCTGCACTGTATTGTGTAGCATCACCAGACCTGAAAGCCGTGTTCCTCTCTCAGCAGTGTCTCCACCTCTCTGGTCATCCAGGGCTTCTGGGTATCCGGTTACTCCACATATCCGGTTTAGAAAAGATATAAATATTAAATATAAAGTCAAATTGATCCATATGACCTAAAACGTAACGACGTACCAGAAGATGAACAGATAAGATCAGATAGTTTGATATTTGTACACGTTTGTAAATGGACATTTTTGTGTGAAGACACGCTCAGAATTCAAACTATAAGATAAAAAGACACATTAAAGCAAGTGCAGGCAGAAGAACAGACAATGAAGCTGTAATGATTAGCTCCTGAAGACCCGGAAGTTCAGCCACACACAGAGGGTAAAGGTTTGAACAGAGTAAGGTTTACTGAAACTGGGAGAATGGTGGGGAGAAACCAGATGTAGTCCGTTAGGAGTGGCGGGGCGATCCCGAGAGGCTGCGTGTTGAAGAATCCTGAAACAACTCCAGACATTAATTATGGGTCCACTAATCCAAAAGGCGTAGCCAAGGGCAGGCAATGTTCACACACAAAAAGGCAGAATCAGGCTACTTATCAAGGGGGGCAGACAAATCTCCGTGGTCCAAACATGGGTCCATATCCAGATAGGATATCCATTTTAATTCTTTCCTTAAACTCGGCCTCATTGATCTACCTGGAAATTGTGGGAAGTGTAAATTTTTACATCTGGATTATTAAACTAAAATGAAATGAGCAGCAGATGTTTTACAGGACAGCTGTTTCACACCTTAATGGTTTGTACCTTTTAAAAGCTGATTCCTTCTCATTTTAACACAATAAAGCTTCTCACCTGTGTCAGGATTTATGTGAAGATCATAAACCTCCTGATGATGATGATGATGATGATGATGATGATAATGATGAAGACAGAGAGAGGAGGAGCTCCACCAGTGAATGTGAAAGGCTTCATGGTGGAAGTGAAGAGCTGCTGTGTTCTCTCTGTTCTTCATTCAGTACAAGTGAAAATCATGTTGCTGCTCTTCATCTGGATGATGATGGTCTCCTTTCAAACTGGTAAGTCATGAACAGATGGAGCTAAATGTAAGTGAAGAGGCATCAAAGAAACATTTCATGATGCTTGTCTTCTATTTTAATAGAAATAAACTAGTTTAAAGATGCAGAATTAAAATGCAAACATGATGGTGAAATCTATCTTTGTTTCCAGGATCCTCTGAGGATTTACTGACACCATTTAAAGAAGTATGGATGGGTTTGGAAGGAGACCACCTGACTCTCTCCTGCAGCTATTCAGGCTCTGTAAATTATCTCCTCTGGTACCAACAGAAGTCCACTTCCCCTCCACAGCTGGTCATTGCAGGACTTTCAGATACTACAGAGAAAAGGTTTTCTTTAAAACATGAAAGAGAGAAAAAGGAGTTTCATCTGCAGATCACCACCACTGAAGTGTCTGACTCTGCTGTGTACTACTGTGCTCTGCAGCCCACAGTGACAGGAAACAGCAAAACTCTGTACAAAAACCTTTGGAGCAAAGACAATGCAATACTCCACAACGTCCACTAGAGGGCCTCACACACTGTTAAAGCTCTGATTGTTGAGTCATTGGACTGGTGACAAAGACAAGAGAGAAATGAAGCAGTAAAGATCAGAGACAGAGACAGAGCTGCTGTGGAAGCAGGAAACAATCTGATTGGTTGAGCTGAACTGAAAACATCATGGCCCCGCCCACTGAACTTCAGCTCATCCAATGACATTATTTCTTCCTCATTCTACTGCAGTGGAAGAACATTGTTCATCTGCTGTGTGTCTGGCTTTAAGAACTCCAAAGACATGTTGCTTTACCTCTTTTTGCTTCTATCTCACATTCTAGGTGAGTTTAAGAACAGGGATTAAAGTTTGCTTGAAGCTGCTGCATTAACCACATATACAGACTGCATTTCACTACTTTTCTGCTTTCTTTGCTCTGATAGATTGAAAATCATCTTTGGATCATCTTGTAAATTGAACTGACAGAGTTCTACAGTTGATTTAGTTGTGAATGTCCACAGAGTAACACTGTACAGGAGACATTTTCCACTGTCTTCTCCTCTCAGCCTCATGGACAATGTTAGTCTGATGGCTTCATTTTCTCTACTTTTTCCAGGACTAAAAGCTGCAGACACAATCTCTCCTGATCAAGATGAAGTCAGTGGAAGAGAAGGACGACCTCTCACACTCACATGCGGATATCAGACAGATGAGAGCCTCGTTTGGCTTCATTGGTACAAACATCATTCTGACCTTCAGGCTCCTCAGTTTATACTCTGGAAAGGAGCAAAATCAGTGAGAGGTGAATACATTCCTGATCAGCGATATTCCTCAGAAACAACGTCTACAACAACCAGCCTGACCATCAGCGAGCTAACCCTGGCAGACACAGCTCTCTACTACTGTGCTCTAGAAACACAGTGATACAAAGTGTAGAAGAGGCTGTACAAAAACCTGAACACAGATATCTGACTACTCTTCAAAGAGGAGGGAAGTGGTATTCAGACCACAGCTTCATATCAGATGGATTCTGCTCATTCCTGTTGTATCAGAGTCCCTGTTGTTCATGCTGCAAACACTAATTATTCTATTAGAAAAACAAATAGAACAAGAATAGAGCTTAGTAAAGAACATAGAACATGTCTCCTAAAGATACATGCCAGAACAGAAAATAAAAATGAAAACAAACCAGGCCACCCCAACTCATACTGCATGTATATGCTCACACTCGCGCTAGTTTAGAAGTACAAACGTCTGGACTAAATAACTACCAAAGCTCATTATTCTGAACCAACATTGACATAAAACTACAAACCCCTAGTCCATGTTACTCTCTCCTCTCCTCATCAGAAGGTTCAATAAAACATAAAACCAGGATTTAATGGATGTTAAAGATGGTTTTATGTTGAGATGAACAACATGATTGTATCATGTGTCAGCAAATCATTTAGATGCCAGTTTACTGTAGTACAGGGATCACCAGCTCTGGTCCTGGAGGGCCGGTATCCTGCAGGTACTGGATGTTTCCCTGCAGCAACAACCTGATTCAGATGATCGGGTCATTAACAGACTTGTGTTGAACTTGACAACAAGCTGTAATTCATTGGACGTAGGTATAACGCAGACCTCAAAGACACCCAGCAACTTAAGCAACTTCGGCAGGATACAGCAAAGGACCTTAAGCAAATCGACAACACTGCACTACCCGGGAAACTGAAGCTCTGGTGTTGCCAGTTTGGGCTGCTGCTAAGAGTCTTGTGGCCATTGACCATGTATGAAGTCTCGGTTAGCCATGCCAATCAACTTGAAAGGCTGATAAACTCTTATGCAAGGAAGTCACTCGGTCTTCTTAAATGCCTCAGCAGCATTGGGCTATATAGTGACGGAGCCCTGTCTTTACCAAGCAGCAACCTCCACCCGTAAAATGTGAAGCCTATGCGAAAGTGCAAAAATTGCAGTTCCCCCCTCATCCACTAGGGGCTGGCTCCAAAACAGAGCAAATCCCCATAGACTCCCATGTTAAAAAGACCAACTTCACAGCAGAAATAAACAAGTTTAAAGCCTGGTACAAAAATCCATTTTAGGATTAATAGGTCAAGTTTACCTTCATTACAACTGTGAGGGGGGTGGATTTTTTCTAACTCATCCGTTTGGATGGTATTTAATCTTGAATTTCAGCATAATTAGGGGCATGTCCTTTTGATTGACAGGTATCCAATATCTGCGGAAAGAAGGGAGAGTGTAGCACAACCACGGTTTTAAGCCGGCTAACAGCATGCCTTAGCTTTAGCCCGCCTACCTCCATTAGCTGGTTTGCTACCGTCGCTTGGGGTTAGCTTGGTTGGCTCTTAGCTACATGCAGCTCGGAGTTATATGATTGTCAGTCATCCACCCCCACCTTTACAGTTCCCTTTACATACAGTCTATTGTCATTATCACTCTCTAGTCTGGCTGAAGAAGTCAAACGTGCCAAGGTGAGGCTGGAAATGACCCTCAAAGACTCTCAGGACCCTGTGGTGAGACAGCCACAACTGTGCTACAGGCCAAAACTGCTCTTCTCCATCTCCGTATTGGGCCATGTCCAACAAGGCAGAGGAGGCTTTGGCCTTGGAGCTGTGACACCTCTTTGGTAAAAGGCATCTGCACCCGAACGACAAACCACGGTAGTAGAGGAGATGCACCGACAGGTGGAAGCAGCCAGACATTCCGAAGCCATAGCCCAAACCAAACAAGGCCGAGGTGTTACTCATGATGTGCTGCCCTCTCCCAAAAATCTGCATTTATGGCTTGGTAAGGACCCACCTTGCCCTCTGTGCACAACCCCAGCAACACTCAAGCACATCCTGGTTGGCTGTAAGACCAGCCTCAGTCAGGGCAGATACACATGGAGACACAACCAGGTCCTCAGGTTTCTGGCTGGTAAACTTGAGAGCAAGAGGGTATCCATCAATGCCCAATCCCTCAACAACCAGGATGTGCGCCGACAACCACCATTGTTTGTTCAGGGAGGGGGACAAGCCAAAGGGTAGCCCGTCAAACCCTGATCTTACCCCAATGATTGTAGCCAGGGGCTGGCAGATGCAAGTCGACTTAGATCAGAGGCTCATCTTCCCTCGGGAAATTGCAACAATCACCCTGCGAATCCCAAAATGGTTTAGGCCCAGAATACATCTGTTATATGTTCAGAGAATATAAACCTAGCAGAGCTCTTAGATCCAAAGACTCTGGTTAACTAGTCCAGACCAGAGTCCAGACTAAACATGGAGAAGCAGCATTTAGCTGTTATGCTGCAAACAAGTGGAACAAACTGCCAGTGGAGATTAAACTTTCCCCAAATGTAGACATTTTTAAATCCAGGTTAAAAACATTTCTTTTCTCATGCGCCTATGCATGAAATCTGCACTGTAACTTTTTTAACTTATCTAGCTTTTAATCATTTTAGTGTAATTTATGATTTTATTGTGATTATGTGTTGATTATGTGTTGATGCCTTTTACTGTTCTAAATATCTGTAATGTCTTTGTTTTATGTAAAGCACTTTGAATTGTCCTGTACATGAAATGTGCTATACAAATAAACTGCCTTGCCTTGCCTAAATCCAGTAAACATGCAGAGGCCCGGCCATTTAGGATCTTAAATACTAAATTAAAGTTTGTAAAAAGCCTCAGATTTTTAAAACTCAACAGGTTATGTTTCTGGAGAATCTTGCAAGGGTTGACTGGCTTTTTATCACATACTTTTATAGACTGTTTGTATGGTGATTTTAGAGGTCTGATGGCAGATTCACTGACCTGTTCCCAGCAGGTGATGCAGTATGAGATGTGTGAAAAAATCAGAGCATACATAAATATTTAGGCTACGTCCGTAGGGAGAAACGATCTAATAATAATTTACCAGGTTGCATTTGATTGTTTTTGCCATTTTCTTGATGTATGATTGGAAGTTAAGACTCGTATAGCTAAGTATCATCTGCATAGCAATAAAATGTGTCATTATGTCGACTCATTTTACCAACTAGAAGCAAGTAGAAAGTGAAAAGTATCAATCAGGTTGAGACCAGTGGCGTCGCCAGATAGTTTGTCCAAGGTTTCATTCCTGGATGTTTTGAGTCCAGCCCAGGGTAACCTGTAACTTAGACTCATCACTCATGAGCAGCTGCAGGCCGATATCGTACCTCCATTTTCTTATTAAGATTAAAGAAAAAGCTCTTTAAACAGTTACACAACTTCCTGACACTAAATAACTGTTCTGGTGTCTACCAGTCAGGTTTTCAGCCACACCGCAGCACTGAGATGCTCTAGTTAAGGTCTTTAATGGAGGAGTCACCTGAGAGGTCCCCATTCTGGGGGTCCAGATGGGCGATCTGGACACCGCCAGACAGACTCAAACCACGGGGGTCTGCACAAACTGTGAAGGGAGCTAGAAGGAGGCGAGGCTGCAGACGACCTCGCTGTACACCGTCGCTACTGGCGTCCAGGTCTGCTCCAGTGCTCCACGCCGGCTCCGAGGTCTGCTCCAGTGCCTCAGCGCCCCACGCCGGCTCCGAGGTCTGCTCCCATGTTTCAGCGCCCCACGCCGGCTCTGAGGTCTACTCCAGTATATCAGCACCCCACGCTGGCTCTGAGGTCCTCCCCAGCGCCGCAGCGTCCCACGCCTGCTCCGAGGTCCTGCCCTGCGCCGCAGCATCCAGCACCAGCTCCGAGGTCTTCGCCTGTGCTGCAGTGTCCAGCGCCAGCTCCGAGGTCCTCCCCAGCTCTGCAGCATCCGACTCCAGCTCCGAGGTCCTCTCCAGCGTCTCAGCACCCTACGCCTGCTCCGAGGTCCTGCCCAACGCCACAGTGTCCCACGCCAGCTCTGAGGTCCTCCCCTGCGCCGCAGCACCCCACGCCAGGTATGCCTGTTCCCTCTGGTTTAAGTATTCTGGTTTGTCCTGTTTTGGATTCTGTAAATAAACCTTCTTGTACCTGCACCGATTCTGCCTCCTGCCTGACTGCCTGCAAATGGGTCCTCACCTCATCCGACGCCTGCCATTTGTGACAATTTAATGACATCCACTTCACATTTCAGTCCTGGTACTACTGGATCTCAGTGTCTCATTTGACACATTTGACCAGAACATCTCACTAGACCAACTGAAAAACTGTGTAGGATTTTCTGGCACTGCAGTTAGTTAGTTTGAGTCCTATTTACAAGACAGGAACTACTTTGTGTCTATAGGTAACTATAAATCTGAGTAAACCAAAATAACTTGTGGAGTTCCCCAAGGCTCCACACTGCTGTTCAACATCTACCTGCTGCCACTTACTCACATTATGAAAAACAACTAAACATGTTATGCTGATGACACACACATCTACATAAAACATCTCACCAGGAGACTACAGTCCGATCCAGACTCTGATCAACTTTGATCAAATTAAAGATTAGATGTGCCAGAACTTCCTTCAGTTAAATAAAGACACAAATAAATGAATAATTTTATCATCATTTTAACTAAATATTCATCTTAGCTCCACATTCAATGGACACATAATCAAACATCTTCAGAGCTCTCATCACAACTCTGATCATCAGAGTCTGAATCTGAGCCACTCTGGATGTTCTCAGTTAGCTTGGTGTTTCCATTTCTTCATCAACTCCAGCCTGAGTGAGAACAAACTCTGTACGTCAGATCTCAGTGGTTTCCACCTCCTCTTTGCTCACTGACATCCTCCCCCACCTCCTTTCTTTCCTTCTAACCGCCTCCTTGTTTCCACCATCTTGTTTTTCCTTCTACAGACACTTTCTTGCTTTAAATTTCTCTCCTCATCCAGCTGCACTTTGTTCAGGCAGCAGCTCATAAACGCCACCACGCAGCCGATGGATGGATGATACGTCATAGAATAGTGTTGATGGGAAATGTAGTGAGAGCTCTGCCAGGACAAGGAACTGGAATCATTTGCTTCTTTCATCACCTGCTGAACTGGACAGGAAGTTTTCATTTCATCCGGTAACTGGTGGACTGTGGTTGTTCACGACACATTTCATGACCACCCACACCCTCATTAGAGGGGATCAGGTCTCAGGATCATCACGTCCATATTAGTGGAATAACTAGTTCCTACCTTCCTACACTTGAGTAAACCTGAGAATCTTTTATTCCTCCCTAAAATCATAGAAAACCAAGTTAAACATGGATAAAAGTTTTTACGTTTCCAACAGTGAAACTGGGATCCAGATTGTAAAGTCCTGATCTAAACCAGAAAGACCTTCTAAGCTCCTGAGATCAGAGTGATGAAGATGAAGCAGCCAGACTGTTAACCAGGAGGAAGAGTAACTGAGAGAAGAGAAACTACAGATGAAAGAGGAGACGGAGAGATTCAGGGAGGAGCTGAGCTGTTACTGAACTATAGAAGAGACACAAACTTCCACATTCAACACAGTTCAACACACAAACCACAAACATCACCTTTATTCAACATGCTGTCTTTGCAGACATTTGGATTCACTCTGCTGTTTCTAGTCATTCTAACAGGTTTGTTTGCTTCTTTAAAACATCCATTTCTGGATTTTCTGCTTCTTCTTCAGTTATTTGACTTCTCTCTTCCTTTAGGTGTCAGCTGTGAAGAACTCACTGCAGTCAAGAATGAAGAGTCCAGTTTAGAAGGAAGCTCTGTTACTCTGTCCTACACTTACTCTAAAACACCAACTGGAAATGATTATTTCTTCTGGTATCGACAATATCCAGGAAAACCACCAGAATTCTTGATCTCTCACTCTGCTACGGGAAAAGAAGGAAATCGAAACTTTCGATGGACTGACGATTAAAGTGGAGAATAAAAAAATACATATGACCATCTCCTCCGCTGCAGTGTCTGACTCTGCTGTGTACTACTGTGCTGTGAGGCCCACAGTGACAGGAAACAGCAAAACTCTGTACAAAAACCTTTGGAGCAAAGACAACGCAATACTCCACAACGTCCACTAGAGGGCCTCACACACTGTTAAAGCTCTGATTGTTGAGTCATTGGACTGATGACAAAGACAAGAGAGAAATGAAGCAGTAAAGATCAGAGACAGAGACAGAGCTGCTGTGGAAGCAGGAAACAATCTGATTGGTTGAGCTGAACTGAAAACATCATGGCCCCGCCCACTGAACTTCAGCTCATCCAATGACATTATTTCTTCCTCATTCTACTGCAGTGGAAGAACATTGTTCATCTGCTGTGTGTCTGGCTTTAAGAACTCCAAAGACATGTTGCTTTACCTCTTTTTGCTTCTATCTCACATTCTAGGTGAGTTTAAGAACAGGGATTAAAGTTTGCTTGAAGCTGCTGCATTAACCACATATACAGACTGCATTTCACTACTTTTCTGCTTTCTTTGCTCTGATAGAATGAAAATCATCTTTGGATCATCTTGTAAATTGAACTGACAGAGTTCTACAGTTGATTTAGTTGTGAATGTCCACAGAGTAACACTGTACAGGAGACATTTTCCACTGTCTTCTCCTCTCAGCCTCATGGACAATGTTAGTCTGATGGCTTCATTTTCTCTACTTTTTCCAGGACTAAAAGCTGCAGACACAATCTCTCCTGATCAAGATGAAGTCAGTGGAAGAGAAGGACGACCTCTCACACTCACATGTAGATATCAGACTGATGCTAGCAACATTTTGCTTCACTGGTACAAACAACATTCTGACCTTCAGGCTCCTCAGTTTATACTCTGGAAAGGAGCAAAATCAAGGAGGGTATGAACACATTCCTGATAAACGATATTCCTCAGAAACATCGTCTACAACAACCAGCCTGACCATCAGCGAGCTAACCCTGGCAGACACAGCTCTCTACTACTGTGCTCTAGAAACACAGTGATACAAAGTGTAGAAGAGGCTGTACAAAAACCTGAACACAGATATCTGACTACTCTTCAAAGAGGAGGGAAGTGGTATTCAGACCACAGCTTCATATCAGATGGATTCTGCTCATTCCTGTTTTATCAGAGTCTCTGTGGTTCCAGCTGCAAACACTAATTATTCTAATAGAAAAACTCACCAACAATGTGCTTCATAGAGCTTTGGAAAGAATAGAAAATGTTTTAAAATGTGTTATAGAGAAGATAAAATGAAAAAAACCAAGCAGAGGTTGCAGAGCGCTGAAAAGCAGAGTTTATATTTCCACTTAAACAAATCAAATCTCAAACCTATAAGGTTTTATAGACAATGATGCAGAGTGAATCAGCAGTGTTAGGAGAGTAGAGTAAGACAGACGTCACCATTTACCCAAAATATACAATATTCTCATAAAATACACAAACATGTCCCCAAAGTTGCAGGTAAAACTGTTCCAGATGATCTAAGAAGTCAGAACATGCCAGAAAATCTGAGATGTGTTTGGAGCCAAAACTGTTAAGAACTTGGATTCATGAAAACCTCCAACCAGACCAGGGGGCATTTCCACGAAGCTGGATTAAGGGAAAGCCGGGCTTATCTTGATAAGTCTGGATCATTTCAGAGAGAGCTCTGTTCCATAAAGGTGGTTTATGTGAATGCCGGTGAGTAACCATGGTAACTGATACACCAGAACTAACCTGCTCGGGGCAGGCTAACGTTCAAGCTTAGCTTAGCTGCGTCTCAAAGATACAGATTCCCTAAAGAAAAGTTCCACCTGGTAGAACGCTGCGCTCCCACCTCATTCTGGTATTAAAGTAAAATAAAAACACTTGTTATCATATCACTACTTTGTCTTATATAATCAATAAATCTGTCAGTGCCGATGTAACTAAAGAAACACGACTATACACATACTGAACATGAAATAAAAAGAACATGGTATTCATTAAAACTAATTAACACCTTATTAACCCTCCCCAGGTTCAGGAACCCGACCTCCACTGCCTCTGGTTGGCTACCAGTAAAACTGGGATCAGCTGAGCCCCGTCCATACAGGCCGAGGGTGTTTAAAGAGAGAGAGAGAGAAAGCTGGTCTAAAGAGATGGACGGAGAAAGATATAGATAGATAGAGACAGGCTTCCTTTCTGGTTACCATGGCTTGGCCTTTTATTAATGACCCTGCAGAGGGCGCACGCTTCATTCAAAGCTCATTCAGACCACCAGACCCACGGTTTTCAGGGGGAGGACCACCAGTAGCAGTGGTCTCTGACATTGTCTCGGTCTCTGACGTTGTCTTGGTCTCTGACGTTGTCTTGGTCTCTGACGTTGTCTTGGTATCTACAGAGCAACATGTTTACAGCTCAACACGTTTAGAACAAATATTTCTTCAAAGATTCCTCCCACTCTGAGACATGTTCTGGTTCTTTATTTCCACCTGCTGCAGGTTCGCTTTGCTGGTAAGATGCTGCTGCTGGTGGAACAGAGTTAATGTAGCTCACACACACACACACACACACACACGCAATAATATATTGACATTACATGATGATGCATATTGATTACTGGATCATTAATAAACTGGATCATTAATAAACTGAGCAGGGCCAGTACATCTTATCCAGCAGTGACGTGCGGTCAGGAGGCAGCAGTACTCTGCTTCACCTCCAGGGGGCGTAGTTTCATGCTGGTGGATGAATAGTGAAATAAGAAGAAGCTCTTTTCAGTTCTTACCATGTAAATGTGACTCCAGAGGAGTCGGTTCCTCACCAGCCATGAACCCACCGCACGTCACTGATCTCCATCAGCTTTCTTTGTTCAGCTGCTGAGAAAATGAAGCTCTCGGTTTGCTCTCTTTTCCTGCTGCTCCTCTTTTCCACCGTCCACTCGTTCCTCAGGACCTCCCACATAACCAGGCCATGTAAGCCTCGCTTGGATTAGCTTCAGATGCAGCTGGAATGTGTTAGTGGAACAGCTTGATCCTTAATTCAGAGATGATGTTACTTCAAGCGAGGCTTTCCGCTTACAGCCTGGCTTTCTGTAGCTACGCTGGTGGAGCACCCCCAGCGGTTTGGTTCCATCACCTCTAAAACAGCTCTCATTAGGCCACTACTCAAAAAAATTGGTCTAGACCCAAACACCCTGTCAAATTACAGGCCCAACGCCAACTTGCCTTTAATTTTGAAGGTCCTGGAAAAGGTGGTGGTTACCCATCTCGAGGGTGTAATGGAAAGTTTTACACATAACCCTTATATTTGTGTGATATTTAGATGAAACATGTAATCTTGCACTTTGTATTATAAAACCATGGCTTATATTTCACTGAGCAGAACGACCTGTACCCAGCAAATATTTGGTAATGAGCTTTTCTTTCTTATCACACCGCTGGTAACTTTCTTCAGAAACTCTATAACTCATCAAGGAAAAGAAAGAAGAAGTGTGATAAACCAGTTTGAGCAGGTTCTGTAGACAGTGTACTGAGGGCTTGTACCTACAACCTTGATGCTTTCTTGTCATGCGAGTCTATATTAACCAAGCCCATGTGTATCTCTGTGGACTCGCTCAGCCAAAGCTGTTTTGACTGTGTGACTCTCATTGCTGATCAGCTCTTAATAAAAATACTTTGTTTAATTCTCACTTAGTGTGTGATCTTTGATAATAAAAGTTCCACTACAAGGGCCACCTAAAGACTTGTGAACTCTATGAAATGTTTCAGTCCAGTTTTGCAGCCCTGGTCAGAGTCACAAATGATCTGCTGGTGGTAGCTGACAAATTCCCATCTCTTCTGCTCCTCCTCAGTCTAACAGCAGCTTTTCATACAGTGGACCACCATATACTCCTTCACCGCCTGCAGCATACTATTGGTCTGACTGGAACTGTCATTGAGTGGTTCCAGTCTTTCCCCACAGGTAGGGCTGAATGTGTGGACCTGGGGGATGCCAGGTCAAGGCCCCATGCTGTCACCTGTGGGGTCCCTCAAGGGTCTGTCCTCGGTCCCACCCTGTTTACCTTCTATATGCTCCCCGGGTTCACATCATCGGCATGCATGGAATTCCTTTCTACTGCTATGCCGATGATACTCAGCTCTACCTGCAGACTGATGCCACCTCACTGACGGCCACCTTACCCCCCCTCTCCTCCTGCCTGGAGGAGATAAATGCATGGATGACAGAAAACTTTCTATAGCTTAATAGCACAAAAACCGAGACCATCCTCGTTGGCACCATCAGGTTTAATCCTCTCCCATGACAGCTATTTCATGTTCTAACCACTCCATCCATCTCTCCACCTCTGTGACAAACCTTGTTGTCAGGTTTGACCCCAACCTTTCATTTGACCACCACATTTAAAATCTCTGCAAAAAATATTCTTTTCATCTCAAGAACATTTCCAAACGTTGCCCCTCATTTACCCTCAGTGATACTGAAAAGCTGGTCGAGGCCTTTGTCACCTCCAGGCTGGATTAATGTAATGCTCTCCTCGTCGGGATACGGGGAGGAGCCTGGAGAAGCTTCAGCACTTCCAGAACTGTGTTGCCTACGTCCTGAAGAGGAGGCGCAAATACAACCACATCACCCCTGTTTGCAGTCCCTGCATTGGCTCCACGTCCAGCAGAAGATAGAGTAAATGCTCTCATTTCCACCGGGTGCGTTTGCACCGTGTTATGGCTGCTGCAGCTTATCATGGCCATTTTAGTCAACGGTTTAGTTCCCACCGGGCGCACCGCGGTGCGTGTCAGAAGCAACCTGGAAGCGTCTTGTTGCAGCTCTCTGCTAAATAAATGTGGCGAGTCTGGTTTTGACAGAACATGCACCCAGAACGCGTCAAACTCCGCAGTTCAGATATGAGCAGACAGGAAGTCAGACACGGGAGCAGTGTAAAAGCTTCTGGCAATTTTCAAAATAAAAGCCCCCGTGCAGATTTGTGCTGCTGAACCAGTAAACATTACGTCATTAACCGGTCAGGGTCTCTCAGTGGTTTTTCTTGTCATCATGGACGACTAGACGTTTATCTTCGAAGTTGAGAATCACAATATTCTCTAGTCCTCCTGTGATTTAATGATAGCGCGGATCCAGCGAGATGGACTGCACTCGCTGGCGCTCTGCACCTGAAACGCTCCCGATGTGGACTGACGCGCCACAGAGGTCAGAACGAAACCGCAGCCGTTATGCAACCCACACACATCCGGTGGAAATAAGGGGTAAGATGTGTCTGCTGACCTTCCAGTGTCTGCATGGCCACACTCCTGGCTACTTGACAGAGCTACTGACTCCACACTCTACCATTCGCCATCTTCAGCCCACTGACTCTAACTGCCTTTGCCCACCCAGGACCAGACTCAGCAAAATGGCGGACAGGTCCTTTCAGGCTGCTCCTCCATGGCTGTGGATTTCCCTGCCTGAACCCCTGAGGATGCCACAGACAGTGGAGTCTTTTACAAAACACCTGAAAGCTTTAGTCAGCAGGCGTTTTTATAATCTAATGTATTTATTAGTTTATAGAGTTTTGTGTTTTCATGCTTTACGTGATTTTAATTTTTGGCACTTTGACATTTTCTCTAGAATGTAAAGTGTTATAAATAAAAATTATTATTATTATTATTATTATTAACTGAATATTTTATTGGTGACAAACATGCTATTATTGTGGTATTTCTATATATATTTATGCATTTTATGGTAATTTCAGTTTTCTATAGAAATGTAACCACCACTTCCTTTCCTCTCAGCGTAGCTGCTTTCAAAGTGATTTTGTAAACACATTAAGTTTCTGTATGAAGTATCGTATCTGATCGGTATCACCGGAGCTGGCTTGTTTTTTATTTGGTAACAAATTGGAAATAAAATGAGTGGTATCACACATCACTACCAGAAATCTTACAACGTTCTAAACAAAGACTAAATAAGCACTATTATCCATCCTGGAACACCAAACAAGTCGGATTTACTCACAAACAAAACATCTTAAAGGTTCAACACATGTAGATGATACAGACTCAGAGATGGCTGCTGTCATCTGAAACCCATCACGTGACCACACCTGAGCAAGCTGAAAAATCCTGAACTGAGCTGCTGCTTCCTCCACACAATCACCGGGTGGAGCTAAAACACCTACATGGAACATCACAGATGGTAACTGGAGAGATTCAGGGAGGAGCTGAGCTGTTACTGAACTATAGAAGAGACACAAACTTCCACATTCAACACAGTTCAACACACAAACCACAAACATCACTTTTATTCAACATGCTGATCTTCTGTTTTTCCATTTCTCTGCTTCTTCTTATTCTAACAGGTATTAATGGACTAAAAAGCAAAATTAAGCTAAATGAAAATATTTAATGAAAGTAAATCATGTTAAAGATTAACAAATATTTCTCTTCCTTTAGGTTTCAGTGATGAACAACTCACCACCATCAACACCACCATGTCCAGTTTAGAAGGAAGCTCTGTTACTCTGTCCTGCAGGTACACCAAGGGAGCTTCTGATTATGTCTTCTGGTATCGACAATATCCAGGAAAACCACCAGAATTCCTGATTTCTCACTTGGAGTCTGGAAAAATTATGAAGGATTCAGGATCTGGACATTCAGTTAGAGTTAGAAAAGAAGAAACTCTGATGGATCTGGTGATCTCCTCTGCTGCAGTGTCTGACTCTGCTGTGTACTACTGTGCTGTGCAGCCCACAGTGACAGGAAACAGCAAAACTCTGTACAAAAACCTTTGGAGCAAAGACAACGCAATACTCCACAACGTCCACTAGAGGGCCTCACACACTGTTACACTTCTATGGTTTGTTGGGGTTCAGTCTGGATTCCTTGTTCAGTTTAAAGTAAAACATACAGCAGAGTGTTTGATGCATCTTTTAAGTCTCTGTGATGATGAAAATAAACTTTCTTTATTAGAATTAAGCAGAAGAAATAATAATCATGTACTTTTCTCTCTTAAGACAGAAACAGACATTATTAAATCTATAGTTTATGTACTTTCATGTAATAAATTCAGTAAGAGTTTAAAGAAGTGATATGATTTCATGGAGGTGCGTTAATCTGCAGTTGTTCAGGGATTCACTCTCAGTGCTTTGTTTAGCTTTTCTGTTGGTTTAGTGTGTGTTTGACCACGTTCTGCTGGGCAGACGACATCTACAGCCAACATGGCCTCTTAAAGGTGGGATTATGGACTGAGCAGCGTAACACAGGGCCTGACTTCACATATAGAAGGTGGTTTTTGACATCCTCTGTTAGAGCTCATGTGGAACTTTAAATGATCATTTTGTTTGAAACATTTTCCACATGTTGGACAAAAAAATTACTTCTCAGCTGTGTGAATTCTCATGTGGCGCACCAAAGCATCCTGGCGGCCGAAACATTTTCCACATGTTTGACAAGAATACGGCCTCTTACCCGTGTGAATTCTCATGTGGTACTTCAAATAATGAGTTTGATTGAAACATTTTCCACAAGTTGGACAAGAATACGGCTTCTCACCTGTGTGAACTCTCATGTGACGCACCAAATTCCCCTGGTAAAAGAAACATTTTCCACATGTTGGACAGAAAAATTGCTTCAAGCCTGAGTGAATTCTCATGTGGCGCACCAAATTACTCTGGTGACTGAAACATTTCCCACATGTTTGACAAGAGTACGGTCTCTCTCCTGTGTGCGTTCTTACATGAACAGTTAACTTATTTTTAATTTTAAATTGTTTCCCACAGAACTTGCAGGAATGTTGTTTCTCATCTCTTTCATTACAATGACTTTCTAACAGAAAGGACTCTCCTACGTTCTCATTTGTCTCCGTTAGACAGCTCTTTTCTGGCTGTGCATCTGCACACGTTGTTGGTCCTGAGTCTTCAACCATGCTTTCCTCTAAAGGTGAATGTTGGTCTGCAGGAGGACTGTAAGAGGGAATATGGTCCCTGTTTGGTTCTGGATCACTGTGACCATCTTCCTCATGAGCAGCCGGTATTGAAAACTGATCAGTTTCATCCTTCAGCCAAAGCTGCTCTTCCTCCTGACTGCTGAGGAGTTCCTCCTCTTCCTCTTTAATACGAGCAGACTCTGGTTGCTCCTGGTCCAGGTTTGAGTTCTGGTTGCACAGCTGCTGGTCTTCTTGAAGAGCTTCATCCACCTTGTAGACATATTGATGTGGAACCTCTGGAGGGATAAAGGGACAAATGAAAAACATGAAGAAAGATTTTAGTTTAGGTTAATTACTAGGGTTCCTAAAAATGAAAAAATAGGACTCAATATTTATATTATTACTTATTCAACCATTACAAGCTTCACTGAGACTAAAAATCTCTTTTCAAAGAGTTTAACAGCACAGTTAAAATGTACAAACACAAAAACACACATTCAAACTGAGTTTATAAAACACATTTAAAGTAAATGTAAAACTAATTAAAATCCTCAAATGAAGCAGAACATCTACAAACACATGTAACTGCCTCCAAATCATCATGAAAGCCCTTTTTCCCACCTCAGTTTGAACCCTCTGGGACTGAAAATAATAAAAAATCTTGTAAACTAAGACTAAAAGGTCCTGATCTCTTCAGATGATTATATTAAATAATTTATCAAGAGCTATAGGATTAGAGATGAAAAAATGTGGTTTTAAAGGGAGTCAGTGAGTCTTAATTTGTCCCCCTATGACCCAGAAGGATAGCAAATCATTAATCTGACTGAAAAAAAATCATTCTTAACTTTTTAGTTAATCTAAGAGTGATCTTTACATAAAATCCGCCAAAACTAAAACACCTAAAATCTATTATTTTAAAAAAACAAAACAAAACAAAAAAAACCCAAAAATTGTATTTATTTTATTTTCCATCCATCCATCCATTTTCTGCCTCTTATCCGGGGTCTGGTTGTGGGGGCAGCTGCCTAAGCAGGGAAACCCAGACTTCCCTCTCCCTGGCCACATTCACCAGCTCATCCAGGGGGATCCCGAGGCGTTCCCAGGCCAGCCGAGAGATGTAGTCCATCCAGCATGTCCTGGGTCTTCCTCGGGACTTCTTTCCGGTGGGACGTGCCTGGAACACCTCACCAGGGAGGCGTCCAGGAGGCATCCTAACCAGATGCCCGAGCCACCTCATCTGGCTCCTCTGGATGTGGAGGAGCAGCGGCTCTACTCTGAGCCCCTCCCGGACCACCGAGCTTCTCACCCTATCTCTAAGGGAGAGCCCGGCCACCCTGTGGAGAAAACTCATTTCGGCCGCTTGAACTTTCGGTGACTACCCACAGCGGGTGGCCATAGGTGAGGGTAGGAACGTAGATCGACTAGTAAATTGAGAGCTTTGCCTTTCGGCTCAGCTCCTTCTTCACCACGACAGACCGATGCAGAGTCCACATCACTGCAGACGCTACACCGATCTGCCTGTCCATCTCCCGCTCCATCCTTCCCTCACTCGTGAACAAGACCCCGAGATACGTGAACACCTCCACTTGGGGCAGGACCTATTGCAGACCCGGAGAGAGCACTCCACCCTTTTCCAGCAGAGGACCATAATCTCGGACTTGAAGGTGCTGATTCTCATCCCAGCCGCTTCACACTCGGCTGGAAATCGCTCCAGTGAGAGCTGAATTTTTTTATTTTATCAAAATAGCGACTGTGTTCAAAATGGGCATTTTAATGGTCAATAATAATTTGAATGATTATATTTGATTGATATTTTTTATTATGAATGAAGATGATTAAAACATCTGAGCCAAAAAAAAGGAAAAAAATCATCTTCTGTCATGTTTTAATAGTAGTTTTTGGGAGGGAAATTTTGTGTCCTCCAATGACCCCAAAGGATAGTAAATTATAGCGAGCTACATCTTCAATCAATGAACTGTGTTCTAAACTTTACATCAAGACCTTTCAGTGTCATTCTTTTTCGTTCCACTAACTCCGTGGTTCTAAAACATAAATTCAGGGAGGAGATCCAGATATCCGGCAACACATGATCCGATACTGAACAATCAAAAGGGTGTACCTCCGCGTAATGGTCTACACGTCAGGTCTGGAAGAGGTGCGCGTCGAGACTCTGTGGAGCTACGTCGAGCCTACAATGGGAAAGCAGATGCCGCGCAAGCCTAAATCCGCCTTTAGGCATAACCTCAATGCACGTCTTGCACTGTTAGACATTTTATTGTATTTTTGCAGTAACTTACTGGCAACACTATTGCTAGTAAGTTACTGTAACCACTGGTCTGCGGTACCTTTACTGTTATTATGTTTCACAGTAAAAAACACTTTACTGTAAATATCTTTTACAGTAGAACAGCTTTACTGTAAATGTGGTTTACAGTTAGAAAAACTTACCGCAAATTTTACAGTATAACTGTACTACCGCAAATGTGGTTTATAGTATATTACTGTAGTTGTGTTTTACAGTATAATTTGCCTATACTGCAATTGTGTTTTACAACACAACATATTAATTTTGCTGTGCATTACTGTGAGTTTAGGTTTACCATTTTCAATAAGAACATTTTACTGAAACAATGTAAGATATAAAATAAAAATTAGTCAGAGAATGGTGAATAAAACAGACATTTATTGTCAACAAACTTTTCACAATTAAATGCATTTTCAATCCCATAAAACAATGTCACAGCACAGGACATAACAAATGTTGTCCAATTGGACACATGCATCAATATGAGCACATGACATCACTGAAGTGCCAACAATGATGATGCAAAAGGCTATAAAAAACTAAAGACATGGCGGTTCACCTGTCTGTCTGTCTATCAGTCCCCTGTCTAAAAGTAACAATCAGGGGTCCCCAGTAAATTTTCCAAGAATTTCATTGAGTAACACAGAATCAAAATAAACAAACAATAAACACACAAGTTAAAATAAATATTTTAACAACATTTTTGCAACACCTAACTGTTCTCTAAACAGAACCCACCAGCATGAACATTTAATGAATGGATTATTCTGCCAGTCCCCTGTCTGTCAGAAAATAATAATAACAACAACAATAATAATAAAGACAAAAAACTGAAATACGTATCAGGAGGTTTCCAGTAAATTTTCCCTAGAATTTCATTGATTAGTAACACAGAATATGACTGTTCTTATCATGGGTTTCATATACTTTCAACAATGAAACATTGACAGCTTAAAAGCAACTTTTTTTCCTTTAAAAAGAAAAAACATTTTTGCAACATTTAACTTTGTTCTCAAAACAGAACAAATCCACCAGCACGAACAGTGAATGAATGGATTATTCTGCCGGTCCCGTCTGACAGAATGAAAAAAATATTCAACAAATAATAAAAAAACAGTACTTATCAGTGGGTCCCCAGTAATTTTTCCCTTGAAGTCACATAGAATAAGACATGGGTTTCAGGTTTCAGTTTCCAGGATGGTCAGATTCAGCTGAGTCTTCTCTCCATCGCCACCTGTCAGAGACATAGATATGATCAATGTTCATGTTCCTGAGGTTATCCACCTGTTGGTGTCATCTGTCTGTCTGACATCATGGTGTTCTATGGATTTGTGTACAGTAATATATGTGTTGGACAGAGTCATGTCATCAGTTATGTTAAAGATATCTACGTATTCTTACCTAGTTGGAAGTCCTCCATTAAAATTCAGCAAGTTGCTGGAGAAAGGTGGTGACCCGAGAACTGATGCTTGCCACTTTTCTCTTGACAACACGTCCTGTCTTGCGGCTCGTACCTAGTTTGGCAGGGCATTTTGTACCCACATCTGGGTTGATCCTCACAAAGAATCTTTTAACAGAAAAAAGGCTGCTTTAATTTTAAAAAATTAAGGCATACAGTACAGCATCACCTATATCAGAGGCCTTAAACTGGTTCCAGAAAGGGCTGTGTGACTGCAGGCTTTCATTCCAACCAAGCAGGAGCACAACAGACTCCACTCATCTCATCAAGTCTTCAGGTTAAGACTGGACTCACTTGATCAGGTGAGTGGAGTCTGATGTGATCCTGTTTGGTTGGAATGAAAGCCTGCAGCCAAATGGCCCTTTCTAGAACCAGTTTGACACCCTTGACCTTTATGTTTTTTTCCCACTGTAGTCAAGCTGTCATGCACTAGATTTCATTCTTAAATGGTTGATGGTGCTAAGTACATACCTCTGTATCATCTCCATCGTGGTGGATGCTGACTCTTGATACTCCAGGTTGAAGACGTAGTATGATGCAAAGAAGACAGCAAGGGCGCTGGCAAAGTCATGCAGCTGCTCAGGCTCAAAGAATACCTTGCCCTCCATACTGACCATCCACCGGGTTGCAGACACCAAATCATTTCCTAAAACAGACAATGTGCTCACCATTACAAATAATGTTTCCACACAGGTGCTGGATCAGTCCACAGACAACAAGCCTGAGACTGTAAAAAATAGGATCCACACAGTCTGCTGCTGTTTCTCTTATTTATTATATGATGAAAATTATTATAGATTACAGGAAAAAAAACAGCCCAATGTTTCAGCCTTAAGGCCTGTGCTGAAACATACGGCTGTTTTTCCTGTTGGTTATCAGGTAGAAAAAAGAAGAGAAACAGAAGCCAACTGTGTGCAGATCCTGTTTTTGTACAACCTAAAACAGGTTAACTGTTGTAGGAAAAATATAGAATACCACAATAATTACATAGATTTCTACAAAAATATTACAATATGGTAAAAAAAAATATTTACTTACCAAGCACTATTACCCTTGGTGTGGTGGGTAAGGTCATCTCTCTTTCAACAGACATCTTAGTGGATAATGCCTTTAAAACACAGAAGATAGCAATTTGAATGATAACCTAAATAATTTAAACACTTCTCCTTCAAGATATGTGTTTTATGTTGATAGTGCATGTGTAAAATTTAAAAGATAATTACATCAGCCAAGATGAAGATTGAGTCCTCTTTTTCTTGGAAGTACTTCATCAGTAGAAGGATGACTGTTGTGGCGATCTGGTTTTGATTCAACTCTGCGCTGTCACACTCCCGTAGTAGATGTTCAGTCTCCTTGCTCCACTTGAGTCTCTGGCTTTGAAAGAAGTTCCAAATTCTCCTTCCCTTCGTACGAAGAGCTTCACTGAGGCGTGGGTCCACCTCAATATCAGTGAGTGTGTGGAAGTGCATGCAGAGGCCTCTTTTAGTAAACAGAAATGGCCAATGCTCTTGAATCTCACATAAAGTGGGGGCAGGCCAAGAGTTAAGCATGTGTCGCTGGTAAGTGTAAGTCAATGACATAAATTCATTAACATCTGTTGTCTCAATAGCTTGAGGACCTGCTGATCTGAAGACAGTTGACATAATCTGTCTTTTTGTCTCTAAGGTTTCAGCTGTTTCTCCTTCTGGTAGAGTTGTGGGTTACCAGTTGATGCAACCATAGCTATCAAGTTCAGATCTCCCTCTTTTGATGGCAGGATCACCGTTTTCACTTGTAGACCTTTTCCTTGGCTGTCGGATTCTGCTGCTGACATTGTCTCTGTTTACATGTTCAACTCTCGTCTTAAGCTGTTTCAGTAGGGAATAATAACCACAGCCTAACTGCTCACCTTCTGCAGTCTTATCTGCAAAGGTAGCGGGATACTTAGATACAATAGCTCTAGCTACCTCTGCACAAGCAGCTCTATTGGGGTTGGAGCAGTGTACTCGCATTCCTTCTACAACAGTCCTAATCATTATTCTCCTGTCTTCTGGGTGAGCCATTCTGCCAGTTGCCATGGCTTGTGAGAGTCTTGTCGGCATCTTCTCCCACGGAACTAAGAAACTGCTGATCCAGGAGGCGTTGCTTGCATTTGGTTGTGTGGAAGGAAGAAGGCCTGATGCTTGTGGAGGATGGAGTGAATAACCCTGTAGTGACACAAGCACAGTTGGTGGACTGTCGGTTTCAGGTTCCGTTGAGGGGTTTGAAGAATTTGACTCCACTTGGTCATCTGTACACACAATCACAACAGAACAATTTCACATTAACTATGCACAGATTGAATATTTATTGAGTAGCGCTGAAGTTTATATGTGAAAGAAAATCAAGAGTGTTTGGAGAAATAATACCCATGACAATGAAAGATAGTTTTAAGATTTTTTTTCTTTTATGAACTATGAATTGATGTATGAAGTACGATTTCAAGATACCTCTAAAAATAACTTTTTCCAACTATTTTCAAGACATGTTTTCTACCATTAATTACACAAATACATTCTCACCTTTTCTGAATACTTGAATGAGTCTTTGACTTTGTATTGGCGTCAGGAAAGACTTGAGGTCGCCGGGCTCAACAAACAAGAGATCTTCTCTGTTTCTGACACCAATAATATCTCTTAGGTGTTCAATAAGTGTCCTTGTTGTCTCTTCATGCAGGTCAGGTAATGCCAAGTTAATTTCATGCTCTAGGCTGCCATCATCCATACCTGCAATGATTTAAGAGGATGATACTGAATGATGCAGAGATACAACAGTCAAGCCTGAAGTGTTGTACACTGGCAGAGGGTAGTAATCACACAAAGTGTCTGCTTGAACACATATGAATCTTTTTTCAGAATTGTGCAGGAAGTGAAGTCCAAGATCGACCAGTAACACAGACTGAAGAATATCCAAAACAAAGTGTACTTGTTTGTGACTAATGAGGATCACTGAGATTTTTCCAAAGATGTGGCCATGTTCATTGTGACCCATCGCAACAACAAGCCCTTTGCTGTACTTTGTTCCTCTATAAACTACTGCTGATACCTCTGACGTGGTTTCTTTTGTCAAGCCTGCTGTCCTAACAGACTCCTGAATAAGCCCATTGTACAACTGCTCATCATATTCATTAGTTTCACCAACTGCTTGAACTGCTGGGGCAAACAATGATCCACTGCTGAGGTACGCCTGAAGCAACTGGTGCCTTTCTGCCAGTGTTTTACAAAGGTGAACAAAGTTGTGCAGCTTTCGAGCACATTCTTTAAAATATGAATGTTTACTCTCAAACCTGAGAGTCCACAAACAAATAAGTGGCCCAAAGTGCAGTTAAAGGTCACTGTAGTGAAGCAAATAGTGATGCTTAGGCTTGAGTGGGTGATTAGGGAAGATTGTGTGTCTTAAATGGACATACTCTTGTTGTGGAAATTTCATATTATTCCCTTTACTATATTATGTCTACTGATCCCTCTCAGGGTAAACAGCTTGTTTAAGTTCTTGGTAATTGAGTTTAATACTGAGTAGCCTGTTGCTATCGTAAATGTGGATGCATTCTTTAGAACAGTTCGCTCTGACCTGTGTGACTTATCTGATACCAGCCAGGCGCCTCAGGATGACCCAGCCAGGCACTGGGGTTGTTTATGTGCTCACTAAACTGAAAAAGCTCATTAGGTTTGTTGAAGTGTCTAATCCTGTGTGAGGAACAGACAATCTCTTTGTTTGTATTTCATGATGTGCTGTGACGTGATCATTCTGCTTAAAAGATGCTGCATGCGTGTTTCTTATCAGATTCTGTTCAGATCTCTGTGCTGTCAGACCTCTGAACAGTCTCTCAGGAATTGCAATTCTATTCTTTCTATTTTTCCTATTCATTCTATTCTTTGTATTTTAATCCTTTGTTCAATAAACTTGTAATCATTTTTCACTTCAAAACCAGACTCCTCATTCCTTGACAGAGTAACTTTTTGCCTCAACAACCTGGTGTCAGAAGTGCTCCTGTGTGGTCAGTTTCGGGTTTTACGACGGGTGTCTGATCAACCTGAGCACGTCTCAGCTTTTGTTTTCTGGGGGACTCCTCGTGGATCTCCTTACTGGCCCGCCAGGATCTCGAACATCTTCCATCCTGTCAAGGAAGTCTGGTGAGTGAGAAATTACTCTAGGATTTTAATTTGCTCTCACGCACACACACATCTCTCCCTTTTTAGAAAAGTAGGAAGATGGGCAGCCGGGGGGTTTTGGGAGCTCCGCTTACTAGGAGCAGGCCTGGAAGTCTCATTAGGAGATCTGGGCAGGTTAAAATCCCTTCACAAGGGATTTTGGGAGCTCCGTAGGCTAGAAGCGGGCCTGAAGGTCTCATTAGGAGATCTGGGCAGGTAAAAATCCCTTCACAAGGGTGTGAGTGGGTCTCTCGCTGGAAAGCAGTGAGATAGGGCGGACGGATTAGCCGTTATTCCGTATTCTACAGAGACGTCTGTAGTCTAAGGTGTGGGAATATTCCTCCCCGTGCTTAAGTGTAAACATGGGTAATGTAGGCTCCAAAACACCGGCGACGCCCCGCGGTGAACTCTTTGAGTTCATGGAACGTAAGTATGGGAAGGTGTGTGTGGAAATGTGTGCGGAGTAGATCCAGAATGGTATTTTTCCAGCTGAAGGCTCTTTGAGCCCGGCAGCATTAAAAATAACCAAAGAAGGTTTAGATAAGATGAGGGACAAATTAAAGTCACAGAAACGGGTGAAGGTCTCAGATTGGGACCGCTTAGAAAACATCAGGCGGCTTTAACAAACTGGCTCGCAGAATGTGAGCGTCGACAAGAGAAATCAGAACGCCAAAGTTCTTTCAAAACTTACTGACCCTCCACAGACTGACCTGCACCGACCTGACCACAGCCATGATAAGCGAATGACAACCTCTGTTGCTGTGTCTCACTTTTCTCAGCTGAAAACTAACTCATTGTATCCTCTCTACCTGCATGTCCACCATCGGGCCCGAGCGGCCAGAACACCTCATTCCTGTGCCCAGACCTGACGATGCTGGGAGCGTCTCCGGATCCGGACTTGGATTGCCTACCCCCAGTCCCGCCACCTGCCCAAGGCCGAACCACAGCCCGATCCGCAGACCACAGAGGAAAAGAAAAAGTCCAAAGCCCCTCACAAAAGCAGCAGAACTTCCATTGTGACCCTGAGGAAAGATGGCCTGAACTCTGATTCCACCACTCACTCAGTGGCTGGTCCGACTGGGACCCATTCTGGTCTTCCGAACATGGACGGAGACCGAGGTCGCTGAAGATTGCGACCCAATTGCCCCTTTGACCTCTGGGCCAAAGTTTGCTGATGAGTTTCCTCTTTTCTGCTGCTGGAGCTGCTGAGGGGGGACAAAGAGCTGCACCTGGCTGCTATGACAATGTATTCAGCTCTGTCTGGTCCAAACCCAAACGGGGCCAGACGGCGTGACTTCCCACGTGGACGTGGGCGTGGTTCTCGAGGACGTGGCTGCCATCACGACGCATGTCATATCTGCGGACAGCTGGGACACTGGAAGGCTGAGTGTCCGCGTCGCCTGCAAAACGGGGGCCGGCAACGTGCCCCTTCAGATTGACTGGGGGGGTATGGCAGCCAAGGATGGATCACGGGGGACGCTCCACATCTCTGGGTGACGTAACTTACACACACAAAGTTTTGACCCAGTAAATGAAAGCTCTCCTCTCCTTTTCCTCCTGCTCTGCTGCCAGCACACAGACACCCAATGTAAAACAAACTACAGATAACACAACACACACACCCAGCTCCCACACACACACACACACACACACACCACACACACCCGCTGAAGGTCACAACACTGATGAACACGTGCAGTTTTTCCCTCGCTCTGTTGCAATGAAGAGACGCTTGCTGTTTCCTCTGACTTTGACAAAAATTAACCATGCTTATCTCTGTGCTCGAAAGCAGATGCATACCGACGAAGACGTATAGCAGCGAAAATACGCATTTAACGGCTGAGGCCTACAAGATTTTCCCAAACCTACAAGTCGAGGTGTCGGGTAAGACCGTTGAATTCATGGTAGACTCTGGTGCAACTAGATCAGTTGAGGGTTTCTGGGTTTCCTGTGCCGCTTCAGATGTCTGGTAATTTTGTGCATTCAATCTCTGCATTTGGGACCACCGTGAAAGAAATGGTTGACCGCACCCCTTGGGTGTAATTTACTCTTGGGATGTAAATTTAGACATTATTTCTGCTGTCTGAAGTTGGTCCGGTCAACCTTTTTGGTTTGAGATTTGATGTGTCGGTTAAACATTTGTCTCACATCTTCTCCTGATGGAGTGAAAGTTATGGCCAACCCTGACTCCGTCATCACAGCATGGACACACCCCCTGGGAAATCCTGTGTGCTATTGTTGGGAGTTCCCGAGCCAAATTTTTTCTGCAGCAGCTGACTGAGGTAAAAATCTTTCCCCCTCTGTCTCCAGCCCTGCTCAGAACTGTGTGTGCATTGCTAACATCTCACGGGAACCTGATGAGAGATTTGAAACACAATGGTTTAATCATTCTCCAGAAACTTTAAAGGTGTCATCTGTAAAGTGGAATGAGCACGTGGCTGCAGCTGTGCTCAGTCTGACAGAAGAACAGAAGGGATGCTTCCTGCTTCCTCATTCCATCCCGCATGCTCCTCCCTACAGCTATGTGAGTGAAACAGGGGTAATGCATGTATGTGAGCCGGCTGGTGTAAATGTGTGTGACTCTGAGTCTGTGTGGCTGCAGGGTGATGGATGGGTGTGACTGATGACGTCAGCGTGTTGTTGAGTGTGTGTGAGAAGGCCGAAGACTGGATTTCTATCCCTCTTGAACCTGCAGTGATGTTTTTCTTCTGCTGCGAATCCAGCTTGAAGGACACCCCCCTTTACTCCGTCTAACTGCTGACCCAGGATCTGATAAGATGGTTTCTCTCTCAGTCCTACAGCTGAAGCAGTGAGAGTGAGTAAAACCTTTTTCTGCCAGAGGGGTAAAGGCCCCCATACTGATCCTTATGTGCGTTTATGGAAATACTGAACAGCAGTTTTCCTGCTTGGTTCTGTGTGGTGATGTGAACTGCAACTTCCCTGATTTCCTGTCAACTTTAAGTGTGTGCGTAATTCGCACCAAAACTGCTTGTGTGTCTCTGGGTCCCGAATATTTTATTTTTACTCACAGCTGGGTTAAGTTAAGGTTTTGAATATCTTGGTACCTATAATTTATAATAAACCAGAAACAGCTTCCATTTTGCTCTTAAAAAGGCTGCATAATAACTTTGAGCCGTGGTCTCATGTGTGAACCATAACATGCTGCATTTAGGGGTTATTAGCAGCCACATCCAAATATACTGGAATCATTTTCTTTGGTATTGCTCTATCATTCATTGCTAAGTTAAAATGGATAACATGGCTCTTTGAGATCAAGGTCTCAAACATCTATAAAAAAAAATTGAAAATACGTGCTATTTTTACTTTAAAGAATAAACACTGAAGGCCTGATCTATATTTCAACCAAGCAAACTAAAGATCTGAAATCTGTCTAAAAACAAATAAATGAATCCCGGGCATTTTGAGAAAATGTTGATTAATAAATGGGAAAAAAAAAAAAAAAAAAAAAAAAAATTTAAAGTAAAGTTAAGGAGCTCCTCTTTTAACGGTCACCAGATGGAAATTAGTTAAAGTAAAAGAAGGGAAAGTTTAAAAACTATCTCCACAAACCTACGTTAATATAGATAAAATAGGGTTTTTTTGGTTGTTGTTGCTATTTGAAATAACATGAGAAGGTGCACCGTAAGAATTCATACAGAGATGTACCTGGAGAAAATACAAACTATTTCATAATAATCTGATATCCATGGATGTTTTAAAATGATTCTCTTGGAAAATAAAATAAAGAAATTGTAAAAGAACAAAAGAAAAAGCTGCTCGAGCAAAAACTTGGCTGATGATGGACACATAATTAAAAGCAATTTAACTTGATTTAATGTCCTTATCATCTCGGAGTTTATTAAATTGATTAAGAAAACTCCAGCAGACTTCATGTCTTTCCAAAACTATGTTATATTGGCCTTTATGGATCCTCCTACATGCAGGGAAAATCTACCTGCTCTGATTTGGCTTTTCTGCAGAATGAGTGACGTAACTGACAAAGTTCTGACTGACCTGAACGAACTGACGGACTTTACTCGACCTTTTCCTTCCAGCAGGATTTTCTCCAGGATGCTGCTCTGCTTCCACACAGGGATGGTTGCAGTGTTTCATAATGCTGCTACTCTGATGTTATTAACCAGAAACACCTTTATTTTCCTGATAAGCAGGACTGATGATGTGGATCTATCTACAGGAAAAGAAGTCTATACTAAATCTCTTTTGAATATGTGTGTGTACATTTTGAAAAATCAAACATGATTTTGACACTTATGACATTCTGGGATAAACTTTTACAGGAAGGATATTATCACCATGGATACGGGTGCATGTGCTGTTTTAGTTCATCTTATCATACTGCTGATGATGCTGCTTTCACAGGGGTGATACCGGAGCAGTGGCCTTCAGGATCCAGTCGTATAGTCTGGTCATTTCATAATAACTTGTTTTTTCTAGATTACAGGAACAAGCAGATGTTGTAATGGAAAATATCTGATGTGTTTATGTTGGTTATGTGCATGTATGACACTGTCCTGTGGTTTGAGGGAATGTTGATGTGGTTTAGAAAGTTTGTTTTGTCCACATCTTTCTCTCCTAATGCTGGTTGCTATGGCGACGCAGTTACCGTTCTAAAAACCGGACGGTAAGCTGGTTTTGGACGTGTCTCGGGCACCGTTACTCCTGTCTGTCTCACTCCGCCGTCTCTCGCTTGATGTCTCCCTTCTTCTCCTCCTCGCTCCCTCTCTCCTCTGCTCTCTGTTCCCCTCCCTTCACATCCTCTGCTTTGCATGCTGACGGCTCTCTACCTCCTCCTGACCTGCAGGAGGATGTGTAACCGGACAAGGTTGAACCTCAGTCCATTTCAGGTTCTCTCTAGCAGGCCTCCTGGTCTTGGAACTGAGCCGGCCCAACCTGGAATCGTCATTGGTGAGGATTTAGTGTTGTTTTATTGTGAAACCATTTCCTTGTGCTTTCTGAGGCTTCACAGGATCAGCAGCTCTCCCACAACCAGCTGAAATGGGTTTCACACACTGATGCAGAATTGCTGGATTGTAGTTTGTTCGTGACGTGGTTCCACGTCCTGCTGAAACCGTGTGCCATTCGATCCGTCCCGGAGACTGGGTCCTGACTAAGAACCTCAAAAGGATGCACTGTGGGTCCCAGCGGTTCTGTGGACCCCTTCCAGGCTGGTGCCCATTTCATCGGAGTCCAGGGACACGTCCGGTGCCCCCCCGAGGGTGCAGCTGTATCGCCTGGCCCTTAGCCTGAGAAGGAGCCTAGCAACGGGACGTCGTGGCCCCGGACAGAGCGGGTGTGCAGTTCATTTCCCCTGTGGGAAAAAGGAATGGAACCCTGGATGCGTCAACACCGTCTCCCACCTGCACATTTGGTGGTGTTTCAGTGCAGAGGTTGGTGTCTGCCTCTGTTTGTTTTAGCAGCACTGTTTTCGCTGCTGTACATGCTGTCTGCTCTGACAGCAGGAGTTTCACCTGTTCCTCCTTCACCTTCACCTGGTACGTTTTCAGTTCCTGAGTTACACAGACTGCCACGCCATGTCATCAATCATCATGACGAACATGACAACTTGTGGTATGCACTTGCTAAGCAGACCACAACCAAAGTGATTAATAGCACATGTTACGTGTGTTTTCTGATCCCTCATGCCACACCGACTGGAGACGGGAGAGTGGCTGGTGCTATCCTTCCTGGCTGCCAGATCAGTGGGTAAATCTAACAGTACACATTTCCTCAATGCTTCTTTGCTTCTGAAGTTTTGTCCATGGATGCATGATTTTTCATTTCAGTCTATTAGGTTTCACAGAGACTTCTCCAGCAAGACTGATCACCTGATTTCTAAGTCTGTGATGCCTTCTCGTTCTGTACATGCAGTGGCCGCCCCGCTGTGTTTTGAGATGCCTTGGTTTGATGTGTATATGCTTTTAGGGGTAAGCAGTACCTGTAATCACACCATCCTTGCTTCATGTGGGTTTTTTTACTGCTGGATAGACCTCCCTGTAAGGATCCTAATTTTACGTTGTGTGCAGGAGAGAGTAATGTTAAAGGTCCCATATTATGCAAAATTCACTTTTTAATGGTTTTGGAACAGTCATACTGGTCCCCCCGCATGTGTAGGAGACCCGTAAGTGTGAAACTCTTTCAGGCGCTCTCTCTCCCCCCTGCTCCACCTCTAGGGAAGTAAGCGCTGAAATGAGCTTGTTTGAAAGCGTGTACGTTATGACGTCATAAGGGACAATAACCACTCCCCACAGAGCGATGGACCCGCTTACCGGCTCTCAAAGCCCGCCCTCTAAAAATCACCTAGCGCCCAGTGTTTTTCCCTCTTCGGCAACCCTCGTTAGCGGACATGGCTAAGCGACAGAAGCACTGTTCTGTTTGTGGCTGCATAAATGAACACGAAAACGTTTTTTTACTTCCATCCACTGAACCCACGAGGACTGAGTGGATTAATTTTATTTTTGGAGGAAATGTACCCGGAAAACTTCCAAAGGTTTTGCATGTCTGTGGCCAGCATTTCAAAGAGGACTGTTTCCACAACATGGGGGCATGGAAAGCAGGCTTCGCCGACCGTTTGAAGCTGAAGCCAGGTTCAATACCAACTGTCCGTGACACAGCTGGAGAGGTAAGAGCTGGCAGTTATTTTATCGTTTCGGCCTTATTAGTCTGATAGCTTGAAAATATATTAGCACTGTTGTAAATGTAGCCAAGTCACTGTTTCTACTGTTTGTATCCGGTGCCATTGTGCATCAGATTGATGAGCGTAGCTAGCTGTGTTCTCCGTGCGTCACGGTTTGGGTCGGTAATGGGGGCTTCAGGAATGGGTTCCGGTGTTCCGGCGTTTGTTTATCCTTCACTACGCTGTAATCAGCGTCTAGTTACCGCTAAGGCCTAACCTGTCAATCACCTCATGACGGGCGATGCGATGGGCGGAGCCAACAGCTGAGCTGCTCCACCAGGGTTCCGCCCACCATAAACGGCACATTTCTGAAGCTGCTAAAAAGAGGGAGGTGAAGAGAAGCCGCTGCACTCAAACTGAGGGTCGATTTGTCCATACCATGGCGGAAATATTTCATTTAGATATTAATGAATGGTCTCAGATTGGGAATAAAGTGTATAATATGGGACCTTTAAGTTGTCCTGGTTTGTCCCTATTTAACTCTTCTATCTCCATCTTCTATCTCTTCTATCTCCATCTTTTATCTCTTCTATCTCCATCTTCTATCTCTTCTATCTCCATCTTCTATCTCTTCTATCTCCATCTTCTATCTCTTCTATCTCCATCTCCTGAGGGTTATAGTTGTCCAACTAATGTGGGTTGGGTTTGCAGTTCAAAGTCCTTTTTGTATCTGCCTAGAAATTGGTGTGGTAGACGCTATCTATCTTATCTCATCCCTCACCTCCGTGTGTTTTCAGATCTTTCAGGGGTTCTCGCTCCTCCTCATATGACTACAAGGGCTCGTATCTCCATCACTAACTCAGTGCTTGGGGGTGTTTTTTTCCACACTATGGTACAGTTAACAATGCTTTTCAAATGGATGCATTAGCTGTAGAGTTAGAAAGTCTCACTTTTCTAAAACTAAGGGGTTCGACGTGTTAGATTACATTAGATTAGATAAACTTTATTGATCCCACGGACGGGAAATTCACTTATTACGGCAGCATTAAAAAGTGAAAGATAAAAAAGAAAAGAATAAATAGATAAACTTAAGAGTTCAATATAACACAATAAACACAAAAAAAAAACAATAACAGAATAAGGTGACGGTATAAATGACTGTGTAAACAGTGTAAACAGACTACAACATGACAGCCTGGTTCAGGTGTTACAGATTGGTGTAGAGTCTGACAGCAGTTGGGATGAAGGATCTGCGGAGCCTCTTTCTTACACCGTGGGTGTAACAGTCTGCTGCTGAAGGACCTGAGTTAAAGGCCCGCCGGGTCATGGACCCTGCAGAATAGGATGGCTCTGGATTTTCTCTTAGCTGAAAGGGGGGGGACCTGCAAGGTTATAGGGGACGAGTGTTGTACATTCATTCCTGATATATCTACTAATCTGTCTTCTGTTCATGTCACCTTAGAGATCTGTTATCTGGGATGGAGGCTCGTGATAGCTCTGATTTTTCTTCTAAATTATGGTCTTGGTTTCAGTCAGGGGGCTGGTGGCGTATCTTGCTCGCAGTCTTAGGCCCTATTTTTGCTGTTCTGATTACCTGCTGGCTTGTGGTGATTTTCCTCCCCCGGTGCCTCAAGGTTATGATAACATCTGCATTTCCTGGTCATTCCCTCCAGATGTTTGTTAGTGCTCAGGGCGATTTTTCTAACACCCCGTTAGATTTCCTGGTTTCTCCTCCCGCTTAGCCTCCCCGGATCTGTTATGATGATACTGGTCTTCTGCTTGATTTTTCTAGTGATGATGAAGTTTAGATTGTGTGGATTGTTCTCTGTTTAGTCATCTTAGTTTGCTCTTCATCTCATTCATATGTATTCTGATGTGTTTTTTTTTTGTTGTTTTTTGCTGGAAATCACATGTGTTGAATTGAGGGTGGGTTTTATTTCCCCATTCAGAGTTATGATGGAGTTTCTCGAATCCTTGTGACTTTCAACTTCTGATGTTTTGTCTGAATGTATATTGGGAAATGGGGAGTTGATTTGATTGTTGAATATAATCATTAAGGGTTTTTTTTTTACTACAAATACATTACTTTTATTGCTTTTATCTTTTATGGGTTTTCTGTTTTTTTGTTTTTTGTTTCCTCTGTCTTCCTATTGTTTTTCTGTTTCAATTGTTTTTTTCTTTGTTTTTATGTGTTCATTAGCAGGTTGATGTCACCGTGAGAGTTTTTGGTTCACTAGCTGATTGTGGTGTTCTCATTTTTATCCACTGTACATCTCTGCCTCAGTGGTTATCCTTGTTTGATGCATTTTTGGTGTTTTTTTCTTTTATGCTTTAATCTTATGAAATTTTCTTTTCTGGTGTGATCAATATGAAATGGGTTTCATTATGATCAAAAGAGGGGAATTGTTGTGGAAATTTCATATTATTCCCTTTACTATATTATGTCTACTGATCCCTCTCAGGGTAAACAGCTTGTTTAAGTTCTTGGTAATTGAGTTTAATACTGAGTAGCCTGTTGCTATCGTAAATGTGGATGCATTCTTTAGAACAGTTCGCTCTGACCTGTGTGACTTATCTGATACCAGCCAGGCGCCTCAGGATGACCCAGCCAGGCACTGGGGTTGTTTATGTGCTCACTAAACTGAAAAAGCTCATTAGGTTTGCTGAAGTGTCTAATCCTGTGTGAGGAACAGACAATCTCTTTGTTTGTATTTCATGATGTGCTGTGACGTGATCATTCTGCTTAAAAGATGCTGCATGTGTGTTTCTTATCAGATTCTGTTCAGATCTCTGTGCTGTCAGACCTCTGAACAGTCTCTCAGGAATTGCAATTCTATTCTTTCTATTTTTCCTATTCATTCTATTCTTTGTATTTTAATCCTGTGTTCAATAAACTTGTAATCATTTTTCACTTCAAAACCAGACTCCTCATTCCTTGACAGAGTAACTTTTTGCCTCAACACTCTTCAGTTATTATCTTGAGGTATGCAATCTGGTCATGATGGATTTTGGGAGCACACATGAGCTCAACCATTTCCTTGAGCTGCAGACACAGTTGCCACACCTGACTGTCCACAGGATTTTTGATCCTGTTACCAATCAACAGTGGCAACAGTCGCAATAGACACCAGTTCTGTGCTGCAGACCCGGCAAGTTTTTTGCCACATTCCTTAACCTCACATGGTTTACTGAGGCTATCATTTCCTAAGTATTTAAACTGTGAAATCGACCTGTTTAGCTCAGCATAAGTGAAATGCTTTTCTTGTTTCACTAAATGACTTACATACAATGCCAAATCATTAGAGACTACACCTTCAAATAAATCATGACCCAAACATGGGGGAAGCCCAGTGCAGACATGAAAATATTTCAGCGAATTGAAAGGTGAGTCAAACTTTACCCCCTGTACCATGTCTTGGCCAGTGGTGGACAGCTGTTGTACACTCTCTTTGTGATGAGTTATTGTTCTTTTTGGACCAAGCTTAAGTGGTGTCTTTTCAAAGTCACTTCTTTCAATCAAGCAGTATCTACAAAAATGTGTACTACAACTGAAGTTCTCGGTGAAGCCACCTAAACAGTGTGAACCAAGATTATCTCCACATATGGAAATTAAAGTTGCTTTGAGGGTATTTCCATCATCTGTCTCAATCCCTGTATCTTCTAGATCTTTAAGATCTTTGATAATGCTTGAGAAGACTTTCTCATGACCAAAATTCTTGAAATCATTTTCCCTGCACAGCAACACCAACTGCATGGGATCAATTGAGGAGCGATTGTGTGGCTGCACCTCACCAAGACTCATGTAAACACTCAAAACTTTATGTTTTTTCTTCCCTGAGCCAAGAGGATTCACGACCTCAAACGCATCCTGGTAAAGGATAATGGACAATGAAGAGGGGCTGTCTTTTAACAGAACATTTTCTTTAACATTTCTTCCATCTCCCACGTCCTCTACAACCATGTTCATAGAGATCCGATTTTTGGATTGGTGATACTGTTCTCTAACACTTGACTGTCTGAGGAGGGATTTTAATGTCTCTTTGATGGAAATGTACTGACAAAAGCGTTCTTTTCCAGCAGCATCGGTTCCTAGATAAATCTGGGTGGGTTCAACATAGTCAAAAAACTGCTTGTAAAATGTTTTCCTTGTTTTGTCAGATCTGAGAATTCCTTTGTTGTATGTTGTGAAGACATCCTCTTTAGAGAGATCTTGAATAATCATTTCTATCTCATTTTGTGGTATGTTTAGCTCAGAAAGCTTGCCCTTCAACTTTTCAAAAAAGTCTGACATAGAAGTGCTGTGGACATGCTGAAATCCATCAATAATGCACTGTATGGTGCTAGCTGGCAACAGCATTTTGGCCTGCATTTTCAGGTAAAAAAGAGCCAAGCTATGCAAAAATGTCTCTTGATGATCAACTCCACCTCTACATGATCACATGGAGTTGGAGTTCGATTCTCCTCTGGAGGCTGAGTACAACTTATTTTCAGGCAGAGTTGAAACCTGGGTTGTTTTTGCCTGCTTATGTTTCCTGGATAAATGTGTGGCAAAGGATGAGCGCACTCTGAAAAATTTGTTGCAGTTATCATAGGGACAGACAACTTTCTTGCCATCTTTAATATGAAATCTTAAGTGAGTGCATAATGCTGGAAAATTCTCTGCCACATAGGAACATGCCTCAACTCCACAAGCAAGAGTTTCTTTAAAATGAGTGTGTTTAGTCTGCGGCATGCAATTACGGTGGTTCCTATGCATATGGGACCTGAATGCAGAAAATGTTCGATAGGAAGCAGGGCATTGCTCTATTCCACATGCAAACTGATAATTAGCTGTGTGCTGATGTTTCTTCACATGACAACAAAATTGTCTTAATTCTGAAGTACAAACACTGCAAAATTTACACCTGTACATAGCTGCATGCGTCTGAATTTTTCCTAACTTTTATTTGCAAAAAATCATGGGATAAACACATCAGTGTTTGAAAAAGAGCTCAATTCATTATCAGCAAATGCTTCAACAGGTAATGTAAAGTAATTAATGTAAAGCAAAGTTTCCCTATAATTTTCTTTACCAGATAACGAGCTAATGCTTTACCAGGATGTCCAAGCAGTCTTTCTGATTATCTGATTATTTACATTCAATAAGGGATCTACATAGCTTAAGTTGTGGACTTCCTTGTGTCCACCTTTTATCTCACTACACTGTTATGTCAGAGATATAGCTTTTAAAAATGTAGCTTATGTGCAATAATACACCACAGCAGGTATTTAAGCAGGCTAACCGACATGAACAAGCTCAAAGCTAGGTTAGATTACATTAGCTGTCTCTAAATTCCCAGACTATTTTTTTCTTCCTTTACTCTAATTAAATACAATGTCTTTTTACCTGCCGTTTTGTCTGGTCTTGAGAAGAGCTGAAGGTTACCACTCTCATCACACCAAGCTCTAACCGGGCAGAACAGATGGGCAGGACAGGACAGCACTGCACCAGAATGGGCGGGAAAAAGCAAAGACAGAGACAAAACGATAATTCAATGTTGTCTTAATTTACCCCTTGAAATTTCAGTTTAAATAAGTTAAGAAAAACTAACAGCACAACCTATTTTTCCAGAGTATTTGAGCTAATTCGCTCTTTTAACCAAGCTAACACCACCTTTACATGGTTTCCCCAATGAAAAACAGTCTGATAGACGTTAGATGAAAAAAAAAACATACTCCCTTTCCCGATGATAAATAAATTAGTGTGGGAGGGTCTCATGACACCTGCTTAGCCTTACATTACGTTATAGCGTCCTGTGTTGCAGCTGACACAAACTGAAATAAATCTAAGCATTTGACCCCCCTCCCCAAAAATATAAAAAAAATTTTTTAATGAGTAACGTTAGGCGGGAGAGGCGGGTGTCGGGACACCTGCTTAACATTACCTTGTGACGTCCTGTGTTGCAGTTCCCACAAAGTGAATAAAGTCTCAGCAGTCGGTGTGGTTATGGTGGTAGTCGAACAACGAAGCGCTGCAAATTGGCAGAAATGGGCCTTTCGAGCATAAAATAACGATGATATCGCCACTGGCCGAAACTCCGTTTCTGAGTCCTTCTCCCTCCTCGTTAAGGAACAAATACGTCACGCGCCCACATACGCCTAAACAAGCAGCAGCACGCAGAAGGCCTGCGCTGCGCGGTGTACCTCCGCCTCTGCCTGATCAGAACTTTTACCCAGGCAAACATGGCCTGAGCAAGGGAGGAAAGTGCTTACTATAGAATATGAAAGTAATTTCACTACCCATATTTTAAGTATAATTTTAATGTTACTTTACTTGTCACCACAAAAACGTAATATCATTAACAAGACATCCCCAGCCTAAATAAATAACTAAATAAAAAAATAATAAAAACTTTCCCTGGTATCATACCTACAAGGGATGGCACTGGGGTGGAGGAAAATCTGAAAATGGCTGGCAGTGAAAGTTAAAATGTAATGTATTATTGCAACCACCACTAAAACAATAAAAAATACATAAACACCATTCAAATCAAACCATATAGGCTAGTTACAGCAGCACTACTGCCAATGTTTGAGCAGTAAATTACCGTAATTTAAAAAAATACAGTAAGTTACTGTAAATAATAGCACTATACCCATAATGCAAAGCAAATTACAGTAACTAACTGCAGAAATTTTTTAAGGTAAGTTTATTGGGCCTTTTGTGGTAATTTACTGTAAAAAATACAGCAAAGGCTAACGTCTTGGGCTCTGGACCCAGTGTCCTCGAGAAGGGTTGGACTCACTTCCATTCTGAAGTAGCTCCCAGTAGGAGGTGCCAAGCAGGTGTGAGCATGCTCATTGTGCCCCCCCACTGGCACCTGTACATTGGAGTTTACCTCGGTGGACGAAAGGGTAGCCTCCCTCCACCCTCAGGTGGGGGGACGGGTCCTGACTGTTGTTTGTGATTATGTACAGAGTGGCATTTCAGAATACCACTCAGGTGAAGAGAGGGGTGGAGCTGTCAACTGATCACCAGCTGGTGGTGAGTTGGCTTAGATGGTGGGGGAGGATGCCGGTCAGGCCTGGCAGACCCAAACCTGTTGTGAGTGTCTGCTGGGAACGTCTGGCGGAGTCTCCTGGCAGAAAGATTTTTAACTCACTTCTCCTACAGAGCTTCAACCATGTCCCAGGTGAGGCACGGGACATTGAGTCCGAGTGGGCTGTGTTCCGTGCCTCTATTGCTGAGGTGGTCAACTGGAGCTGTGGGCGTAAGGTCATCAGTGCCTGTCGTGGAGGTAATCCCTAACTCACTGGTGGACACCAGTAGGGAGGGATGCTGTCAAGCTGAAGAAGGAGTCTTATCTGGCCGTTTTGGCCTGCGGGACTCCAGAGGAAGCTGATGGGTATTTGCAGGCTAAGCAGGACGCGGCATTGGTGGTCGCTAAGGCAAGAACTCGGGAATGAGAGGAGTTGGGAAAGGCCCTGGAGAATGACTTCTGGATGGCTTTGAGAAGATTCTGATCCACCATCCGATGGTTCAGCAGGGGAAAGCAGTGTTCCATCAACACTGTGTACAGTGGGGATGGGGGGCTGCTGACCTCGACTCGGGACGTTGTGAGTCGGTAGAGGGAATACTTCAAAGACCTCCTCAATACCTCCAACATGTTTTGTGATGGGGAAGCAGAGTCTGGGGACCCTGGCCTTGGCTCTCTTATCTCTGGCGATGAGGTCGCTGAGGTGGTAAAAAGCTCCTCAGTGACAGGGACCCAGGGGGTGGATGAGGTCCACTCAAAATTCATTAAGGCTCTGGATGCTGTAGGGCTGTCTTGGTTGACACGCCTCTGCAGCATTATGTGGACATCTGGGAGAGATCCCCTGGACTGGCAGATTGGGGTGGTGGTCCCCCTCTTCAAAAAGGGGGACCTGAGGGTGTGCTCCAACTCACATTCCACAGCATCCCTGGTAAGGTCTATTCAGGGGTCCTGTAGAGCAGGATCTGTCTGATAGTCGACCCTCGGACTGAGGAGGAGCAGTGTGGTTTTCGTCCCGATAGTGGAACAGTGGACCAGCTATACACCCTCTTAAGGGTCTCGGACGAAGCATGGTGGTTTGCTTAACCAATCTACATGTGCTTTGTGGACTTGGAGAAGGCATTTGACCATGCCCCCCGGGACTCTTGGGGGATGGGGGTGGGGGGGTGTTGGTCCCACATGGCATGCCACCGGAGTCGGGCTGATATTACGATGTGTCCGTAGGGACGAAGGAAGGGGTGGGGGGGGGCAGCGGGGTCCTGGTGGGGGTTAGGGCTCATGGGGGGTGGAGTCTGCTCTCCTTCTTGCTCACTCTCCTCCCGCCATGGGCTGGGTGGATGGGGGCGTTGTGCCTTGGGCCCAACCAGGATATGTGTGTGCAACCTGGGGCTCTCTGGTCCCCTGGTGTGGTGGCGTTGGCTGCCAAGGATGGGTGGGCGTTTGGGGTGCTGGTGCGTTGGACTCTTGGCTGGGCCGGGGCTTTGCCCTTCGGCCCTCGGGTGGTCTTGGGGAGGTGGGGCGCCTACAGCAGCCAGCTAAGGAGTTGGCTGCTTGGGAGAGAGATCTCTCTCCTGGTTGTGCCCCTCTCCGAGCCCCTCTCCTCCCCCGCCACCCCACATCATACACACCACACATAGGGCACTGTGGGGCGAGTGGAGGCAGTGGGCTTGGCTGAGGGGTCCCCATTGTGGGATCCCCGGTGGACTCCTGCGACTTCCTGCCCCACTAGATTTTAATCACAACCTAGACATCAATATACATTTAGGGCCTCGGGGGGATGGGCTGTGGGTGGGCAGACAGGAGTAATATAAATATAATAAAAATATCAAGGGAGCCATGTATACAACATGTCTACCTTGGTAGAGCAAATATGTCAAGCAAAATATGGCACACCGACCACCGTTCTGTATGTTAGGATGCTGGACAGGACACGGTAAAAAAAAGAAAAAAAAAAGAGGTAACATCGCTAAATATAGCGGTGAAGTCGCTACGTTGGCAACACTGACTACAACCAGCTACCGACTGTAAAAGGGGTGTGCCACTGTGCCCTTGTTATTTAGGCAGCTTAATGAAGCTTTGGCCTTGGGTTCAACCCCTGGTGGTTGGCAAACTACAGGGTGAGAATGTACGTGATCAGAGATGCAGCAGATCCGCACTCTGAATGTAAATATCGTTGACGATCAAGTGAATTTAACTGTGGCCACCAAATCATGATCACGATCAAAATCTGATTAATTATGCAGCCCTACTAGTCAGGATACCTCCAGGACGCCTCCCTGATGAGGTGTTCGGGCATGTCCCATCTGGAGGAGGCCGCGGGGAAGACCCAGGACATGCTGGACGGACGACATCTCTCGGCTGGCCTGGGAACGCCTCGGGATTCCCCTGGATGAGCTGTTGAAATTTCACAGTTTCATCCTTCAGCCAAAGCTGCTCTTCCTCCTGACTGCTGAGGAGTTCCTCCTCTTCCTCTTTAATACGAGCAGACTCTGGTTGCTCCTGGTCCAGGTTTGAGTTCTGGTTGCACAGCTGCTGGTCATCTTGAAGAGCTTCATCCACCTTGTAGACATATTGATGTGGAACCTCTGGAGGGATAAAGGGACAAATGAAAAACATGAAGAAAGATTTTAGTTTAGGGTAATTACTAGGGTTCCAAAAAAATAAACTTTTTTGTACTTTTACTCGTTCCAGACTCTTGGTAGTTTTTCTCAGTTTGGGGACTGTGGGTAGTGACCGAAAGAACAAGATCGCGAGTACAAGCGGCCGAAATGAGTTTTCTCCACAGGGTGGCCGGGCTCTCCCTTAGAGATAGGGTGAGGAGCTCGGTGGTCCGGGAGTGGATCAGAGTAGAGCCGCTGCTCCTCCACATCCAGAGGAGCCAGATGAGGTGGCTCGGGCATCTGGTTAGGATGCTTCCTGGACGCCTCCCTGGTGAGGTGTTCCAGGCACGTCCCACCGGAAAGAAGTCCCGAGGAAGACCCAGGACACGCTGGATGGACTACATCTCTCGGCTGGCCAGGGAACACCTCAGGATTCCCCTGGATGAGCTGATGAATGTGCCGGGGAGAGGGAAGTCTGGGTTTCCCTGCTTAGGCAGCTGCCCCCACAACCCGACCCCGGATAAGGATGGATGGAGGAACGGATGGATGGGCTGGGTTTGACAAACCAATTTTTTTATTTTAATTATTAAAATAAAATAAGATTATTACAGTAATCTGATTACTGCCAGATAACTGATTTTGATTGACAAGTAGATGAACTCAGTGTTTTATATATTAAAAAGTTAACTGAGATCATCTTTAATATTGAAGAAAAACAGGTGGTGTTACATAATCAGGTATAAATGAATCGATATCAAATCAGATTTAATCGAAATTGAATTGAAATAGGTTGTTGTGAATGGAATTGATTCAGGAAATTAGTGACGACATCCAGTCCTGATATATACGTGTGAGCAGGACGGCAGGACCTGGGCCGGCATTGAAAGCCTCGATCGGTTCTGCTGTCCGACCTGTTGTGTGCATGCGTGGTGTCGGAACAGCTCTAGTATGTTGATGCTAGCAAGCCACGTTCCGTCCCACAACTTTGGCTCGCTGACCCGGCATTTAAAGACCGGCTTTAGCCGGTCATGGGGAACGATCGGGAAGCTTTTTGTAAAGTGTGCAGGAAAACCAATAATGTGACCTGGAACGGTGTCACAGCGATCATATCACATGGTTTTTGGTGCAACTGCAAACAACCACCTGGTTTGTTGCTGTACTGTTCCATCTCCCATCAGCCCAAACATAAAAGCTACTGGTTATTCCAGCCTTGGACATACAGGGTCTATATGGGATTTCCTGCTACCACAGAGAAAATACCAGTTCATTTTATGTGCTGTGTTAAAGTGACAGGTGGATATTTCAGTACTGCTGCTGCTCAGCTAAACTAGTCTGTACACGTAGGCTACCGTCCACATCTGTCCACATCTGTCCTGGTCCAGCTCAGAAACAGCTGTAAACTGGGCCAATGAGGAACATTTTCTTAGTCCAGGTTAAAGCTGATGAGGAGACTTTGTGACTTCATCAGTATGTTTATCTGGCTGGAAATCTGCTTGTTGGCTTATTTTACTGCATGAAATCTTTGGTGGGTCCTGCTGGACCAAACAGACCTCCACAGGTGGGCTGCTGCATGGAAAAGTTTAATATGTTTAATATGCCTTAAATTGTAATGTTTTATTTTAGGATTAAAACACTGCTCTTTTAAAATAATGCAAAACATAAAAGAACCAGTCTTTTGAACGACTCTTTGAAGTGACGACTCCCGAATGAACGACTCGTTTCAAAGAGCCATAAGTCCCATCACTACAAAACACACTCATTTTAAATGGGAACATCATCTTCCCCAAATAAAGATGAAAATGAAGCTTTTTTCCTGAAAGGACCAAATTATCAGTCAGTTTTAGGTATTTACCCAGTAAGAACATGTGAAGTTCACTTACTTACCCGGTAACTGCAGCTAGTTCAAATGGGTAAATACGAGGAAACTACTGTTCAACAGCTTCATAATTACTCTGGATTTACCCATGAAGTTCTTAGTAGCAGCAACACATGACGGTAACTACAGAAACATGTCAGTAAAAACGTAGAAAGAAAGAAGTGTTGAAGTACAGTGAAAAGCTTCTATTATTTCCTGCTAACTACGTCCCTGCAAATATCTGCATTGGGGTGGTAGAGATGTGAAACGTCTGCAACCAGCCCACAGTGGCATCTCAGCGTCTCTCTTAGTGTTTCTGCCTGAAACTGCAGCTGCAGCATCATTTTCCTCTCAGTCTAAAACTAAATGCTGCCACGTGGACTACAGATGGGAATTAGTGAGAACGCTGGAATCTGCTACAGAGCATCTTTACCTTGTGGATCAGGTTTTCTACATGGTCCCTGACAAATAAAGCAAATAAATCTAAACTAAATGTACCGTAGAGCTCTGATCAGGATCCTCCATGAGTCCATGTGTTAGTTCATTCAGACCATCCCAGTGTTTCATACCTGTTCTGATTAACTTTATCTGTGGATTCCAGGTGATATCCAGCAGCCTGCGCTGACGATCGATCTCTTCTTCGTACTGGACGATGGTTTTTTCAAACTCTGTGAATATTTCTTCAGCAGCAGCAGTTAGTCGCTCGCTGATAAACTCTCTCAGATGCTGAACTGAAGACATTGTTGCTGAAACACTGAAATATTCAGCTGAGAGACGACAACACAACCGTCTTCCTGCTCCGTCCTCACACGAGGAAAGCTAACGATGCTGCTAGCGGCTTGTTTACTTCCGGTTGGTGTCACACTGGGAAGTTCCGGCAGCAGAAGAGGAAGTCAACCTTTTATTCCGCTTTGTATTGGAAACATTACTTACTTAAATGTACTTACTTAAATATAATTTAACTTCTAAATGTACCGTAGTACTTACCTAAATATGATTTAATTATATACACCAATGACGTCAGAAACTAATGTTTAACCCTTTATAGGAATTTATTCTTTGTCCAATTACAAGACGTTTGAGAGCTAATCTGAATGTATAAATAAAACCTAAAAGCACTCAGAGACCACAGACCTCCACCAAGCCATTGTAATGTGTTCCCAGTGATTTTAGACATTAACTTTGAGCCAGAATCTGATGGTAAACTTATCCCTAGAAAAAGAAGAAAATCCTGGATCCTGATCCAGATCACCCCCAAAATCTAATCACTTGTTTCCTTTCTATTTTTGACATTTCCAGAAAATTTAACCAAAATCTCTCCATTTTTTTTGTTATGCTGCTAACAGAAAACAGACAACGCAACGCTGCTGAAAACATGACCTCTGCTTTGGGGGAGGTAATAATTTAAAGTGATTATGGTTTTCTCTCAGCTTTTTTCAGACACCTGCAGGATGACACACTTTCTCCTCTCCAGGCTGTAGAGCTCTGTGGTAATCAGTCTTTATGTCAGACTGGTTTGAGCTGACAGAAATGCTGCACTAACTCAGATAAAACTAGAACTGTGCTGAGCAGAAAAGCAGCTCAAGTTCATGAGTCTCCTCCTACTGCTTGACTGCAGCTGTGAACATCAGACCAAACACAAAACCTCTCACAGATAATTCATCCTGAACTCCAGGTCCACCATTTCTCCTCTGGAAACATGGAAACACTGGCTGTGATTTGCTTCTTTTCAGCTCTCGTAGGTACGTATTTTTATTTTATTGTCTCTTATTTGATCTTTTATTGGTGATGATGGGACTCAGTTTTCGGGTCTGTTTCACTCTTTACCTGCAGCTCTTTCTGACTGTAAAAGGACTCAATAAATAAACTTTACTTTCTTACTAGAATATGTGTGTATGAATGGTCAGAGCTGATCTTACATGAACATTTCCAAGAATCACAACAAGTTGGTAAATTCAACACTTTGCAGGAAAATGTCCTCGTGCACTAAACGTGCACAGATCTGTGCATAAACATGATGAATAAATGAGGACCCTGTTCTACATCAATAACACATCTAAGCTCCTGAGATCAGAGTGATGAAGATGAAGCAGCCAGACAGTTAACCAGGAGGAAGAGTAACTGAGAGAAGAGAAACTACAGATGAAAGAGGAGACGGAGAGATTCAGGGAGGAGCTGAGCTGTTACTGAACTATAGAAGAGACACAAACTTCCACATTCAACACAGTTCAACACACAAACCACAAACATCACCTTTATTCAACATGCTGTCTTTGCAGACATTTGGATTCACTCTGCTGTTTCTAGTCATTCTAACAGGTTTGTTTGCTTCTTTAAAACATCCATTTCTGGATTTTCTGCTTCTTCTTCAGTTATTTGACTTCTCTCTTCCTTTAGGTGTCAGCTGTGAAGAACTCACTGCAGTCAAGAATGAAGAGTCCAGTTTAGAAGGAAGCTCTGTTACTCTGTCCTACACTTACTCTAAAACACCAACTGGACAGGATTATTTCTTCTGGTATCGACAATATCCAGGAAAACCACCGGAGTTCCTGATCTCTCACTTTGGAACAGGATCAAAAATATCTCCTTCAGTTCCTGGACTGTCTTTTAAAGTGAGTGCAGATAAGAAACAACTGGATCTGGAGATCTCCTCTGCTGCAGTGTCTGACTCTGCTGTGTACTACTGTGTTCTGCAGCCCACAGTGACAGGAAGCAGCAAAACTCTGTACAAAAACCTTTGGAGCAAAGACAACGCAAAACTCCACAACGTCCACTAGAGGGCCTCACACACTGTTAAAGCTCTGATTGTTGAGTCATTGGACTGATGACAAAGACAAGAGAGAAATGAAGCAGTAAAGATCAGAGACAGAGACAGAGCTGCTGTGGAAGCAGGAAACAATCTGATTGGTTGAGCTGAACTGAAAACATCATGGCCCCGCCCACTGAACTTCAGCTCATCCAATGACATTATTTCTTCCTCATTCTACTGCAGTGGAAGAACATTGTTCATCTGCTGTGTGTCTGGCTTTAAGAACTCCAAAGACATGTTGCTTTACCTCTTTTTGCTTCTATCTCACATTCTAGGTGAGTTTAAGAACAGGGATTAAAGTTTGCTTGAAGCTGCTGCATTAACCACATATACAGACTGCATTTCACTACTTTTCTGCTTTCTTTGCTCTGATAGAATGAAAATCATCTTTGGATCATCTTGTAAATTGAACTGACAGAGTTCTACAGTTGATTTAGTTGTGAATGTCCACAGAGTAACACTGTACAGGAGACATTTTCCACTGTCTTCTCCTCTCAGCCTCATGGACAATGTTAGTCTGATGGCTTCATTTTCTCTACTTTTTCCAGGACTAAAAGCTGCAGACACAATCTCTCCTGATCAAGATGAAGTCAGTGGAAGAGAAGGACGACCTCTCACACTCACATGCACATATCAGACAGGTTATAGTGACATTTATCTTTACTGGTACAAACATCATTCTGACCTTCAGGCTCCTCAGTTTATACTCTATAAAGGAGCAAAAGGCTACACAGGTGAATACATTCCTGATATCAATCAATCAATCAATCAATCAATCACTTTATTTGTCCCCCGAGGAGGCAATTGGTTGTACAGCAGAGAAGCAACACAAATAACATATATAAGAAAGTTAAAAACGAGTATAATCAATAAGAACAATAAAAATTTCATTCATTCAAGACTCTAGGCAGCTACCTTTTCCTCCTGGAATTGAGGATAGAGATAGCAGAAGGAACAAAGGAATGTTTATATCTGTTAGTCTTTGCTAATGGAAGTCTAAGCAATGAGCCAGATGGAAGAAACTGAAACTGATGATGTAATGGATGTGAGCTGTCAGACAGGATAGATTCTGCTTTCTTAAGCAGCTGTCTGTTATACAGATTCTGCAAAGTTTCTTGAGCACTTCCAGATATTTTTCCACAGACATGAACAACCTTACTGAGAACATTTTTCTGTTTTACACTCAAAGATGAAAACCAACAAATGAAAGAGAAAGTCATGACAGACTCAATAAAAGTACGGTAAAACATGGTCATCAGGGAGGAGTCCACCTGGAATTTTGCGAGTTTCCTCAGACAAAATATACGCTGCTGACATTTCTTGTAGATCGTGTCAGTGTTGCTCTCAAATGTCAATTTACTGTCTATTGTGGTCCCTAAATACTTATATGACTCCACAATTTCTACCTCTTGACCATCCACGACTGTGCCAACAGGAGAGGGACGCGTTCGTCTGAAATCGATGCACATGTCTTTTGTCTTGGCTACATTTAAGGTTAAAAATGACTCCTGGCACCACTTTAAGAAATAATCAGCTACAGGACCATGAGAGGTTTCTGTACTGTTCAACAAGCTTAAAATAACTGTATCATCAGCAAATTTCAGGATGTGATGATTGTCAAACGTGCTACAACAGCTGTTGGTGTACAGAATGTACAGCAGGGGAGAGAGGACGCAACCTTGCGGTGAGCCGGTGGATGTTACAGATATGTCAGAGAAATGTTCATTTACTCTGACTCTCTGGGTTCTATATGTTAAGAAATCCAAAATCCAACCAACTATGTTACCATCCAGACTAAAATTATCGATTAGTCTCTGAATAAGCAGATGGGGTTGAATAGTATTGAAAGCAGAGGAGAAGTCAACAAACAGCAATCTAGCATGATGGTGAGAGCTCTCCAGGTGCTTGAAGATATAGTTCAGCAGAGTTAAGGTGGCATCCTGGACCCCCCTCCCGGACCTATAAGCAAACTGTAGGGGATCGAGCAAATGTTCTGTCCTATTCAGGAGTTCAGCTTTAACCAGTTTCTCAAATGCTTTCATGACCAAAGACGTCAGAGCAATGGGCCTGAAATCATTCAAGGTTCTGGGATGTTTAACTTTGGCAGCAGGAACTATGGTGGCCTGTTTCCATGTAAGAGGAACCTTCTGCTGAGAAAATGACAGATTAAAAATGTAGTTAAAAATCGGACCAAGTTGTTCAGCACAGGTGGAGAGCATAAGCGATATTCCTCAGAAACATCGTCTACAACAACCAGCCTGACCATCAGCGAGCTAACCCTGGCAGACACAGCTCTCTACTACTGTGCTCTAGAAACACAGTGATACAAAGTGTAGAAGAGGCTGTACAAAAACCTGAACACAGATATCTGACTACTCTTCAAAGAGGAGGGAAGTGGTATTCAGACCACAGCTTCATATCAGATGGATTCTGCTCATTCCTGTTTTATCAGAGTCTCTGTGGTTCCAGCTGCAAACACTAATTATTCTAATAGAAAAACTCACCAACAATGTGCTTCATAGAGCTTTGGAAAGAATAGAAAATGTTTTAAAATGTGTTATAGAGAAGATAAAATGAAGAAAACCAAGCAGAGGTTGCAGAGCACTGAAAAGCAGAGTTTATATTTCCACCTAAACAAATCAAATCTCAAACCTATAAGGTTTTATAGACAATGATGCAGAGTGAATCAGCAGTGTTAGGAGAGTAGAGTAAGACAGACGTCACCATTTACCCAAAATATAACCACATATATACAAATATACATATATTTCTATATACATACATGTTATGGGCCAGATGTAATTCAGGACCTTGTTCTACATTTCTGGTGTATTGATCTTCCCTTGATGCAAAGTTTCTTCTTCTTTTTTAATGATCAACTTTTTATTCTGTTCCATCTCCAACTTTTCCACAATAGAACATAATAATAATTTTGAATATTTATAGATCTCCCTCTTCTTCTTCTGATACTATGAAAAATATAACGTCAACAGTCAATTCTTTCAAAAACAACAGTGAGCTGATTATTCTGGGAGACTTCAATAGTAACTGGCTCCATCGTTCATCTGCCAGTGATAGACATCTAGTAGCTAGTGCCAACCTCACACAGTTAATTAATGAACCTACCAGAGTCCACCACCTTCCCTCAACGTTAATAGACTGGATACTAGTCTGAAATCCAGAGAGAATAATTACATCCGGTGTAACTGCTTCAGTCACCATTTAATAGTGTTTTGTGTATGGAAGATCAAAACTCCCACCTGGATATATTAATGTAAGACAATATAAAAATATAAATACGGAGCTTCTCCTGACTGACCTTGCTAACATTACCTGGACTAGATTTCAGTTGATGCCCTACGTCACAGATGCATGGGAATTCTTCCATTCTGAAGTGAAGGTCATTGATAAACATGCTTCTTTCTAAACTATTCATGTTAAAAGAAGACATCTTCCATGGGTTCGTTCTGATTTAATTAACCTTTACAAACAAAGAGACCAAGCTTGGACTAAGTATAGGAGCTCTAAAGAACCAGCTGATTGGGAGAGATACCGTCAGCTTAGAAATCACTCCAAAACACAAACTAGGGATGCCAGGTCAAATTATTATAAGGAAGCCTTCACCCAAATCATAAGAACCCCAAATTACTTTGGAATAAATTGGATCAACTTCTTAATAGGTCCAGAAAAACCGTACCTAACTGTGTCAATGTTAATAATAGTGTAATATCCGACCCTCACTTGATCTCTGAAGTTTTCAATCATCATTCTCCTCCATAAGTAGTGGACAACACTCAGACAACACTAGCTATTTATCTTTCACTGGTCCTTTAAACAGAGCAGTGCCGGAGGGATCATTCTCCTTCACCCAGTTTTCTTACTCACATGTTCAACAAGCAGGTAATGAACATAAAAATAACAGTAGTGTGGGTCCTGATGGCCTAGAAGTTAAATTTCTTAAACTTGGATCCAGCGTACTTGTTTACCCATTAACAGATCTATTTAATTTATCCATAATTACATGCTCTATTCCTCTTATCTGGAAAACTGCAAGGATAACACCCCTATTCAAAGGTGGTGATCACACTGATGTAAGTAATTACCGACCTATTTCTATTTTATGTGCCATCACCAAATTATTTAAAAAAACTGATCTTCCATCAACTAACCAATTATCTTAATCATTTTGATATCTTATCACCCAATCATTCAGGCTTTCGGTCTGGCTACTCAACAACTACTGCTCTACTTAAATTTATAAATGATGTGCTCTCTTCCTCAGATCAAAATCAGTATACAGGTGCCATATTTCTTCATCTCTCATTTTACAGGAATCCGCTTCTCAGCTGTCTGACTTCTGTTGAGGCTCTTAAATCATCATTTAGATCAGGGGCGTCAAACTCAAACACACAGTGGACCAAAATGAAAAAACTGGAACAAGTTGAGGGCCGCCTGGTTCAATATTTAAAACTCATTTAAATCACCTTATTGCACATACTGAACCTGGAACTAACGGAGTCTACAAGTTATTTCCTAGAAAACAACATTAATAATCAAATAAATGAAAAAATAGCAATTTCAAGTATTTTCCTACAGGCAAAGAACCAAAAATTATTTTACTCAATTTAAAAATAAAACGTCCTGTAACAGCAAGAGAATAAAAATGTAAAAAATGAAACTTCATTAAAGGACAGTTTGCTGCTCTGTGACGCTCACTGGTCTCAAGATGATATGTCTGTTTGCTCAAAAGCCTGGTTCATTATTATCAGGTATTTATTGTGTATACACACACACACACACACACACACACACACATACACATATATATATATATATATATGTTAATCCTGGGCACGTTAACACGTTAACGTAACACTTAATTAACGCCGTTAATTTTTTTAATCGCGCGTTAATTTTATTTTTTTAATCGAGCCGCTGGCTTTGATGACAGAAACATGGCGTCCATGTCTCTCTTCCCTGCTGCAGCGGTGCGTCTGACGTGATCGGGAGAGAGCGGGTTCATTAAAATAAAGACATGTTTTCTGTCTCGAACAGGAATAAAAAAAAAAAAGAACTGACGTTTCTCTTTGTCTAAATACATGCAGATGGACAGAATGTCGTAATTTTTGGACGGGAAACTTTTTTATTATTATTTTTTTAATAAATGCGGTTTTAATTTATGCAAGACAGCAAAGGTAAGACATGCTTTCTGACTTTTACAAACGTGCAGCATAAATCGGGTCTTCTTCTGCCTCTGGTTCGGTGAATCTTGGTCATATTAAGATGAAACTTCCAGCTGTGGAATCTGAGAGATGTGAGCTTTCAGTAGAGGAGTCGTTTGTTCGTGTTCATGCCGTGGGGTGGACACGGGGAGACATCATTTGTGTTTACATATTTTTTGGACTTTGTGTAGCTGCTCTTTAAATAATTTGTTGTCTTAACTGTGTTTGTTGGTGATAGAAATGGTTTTACTGAGCTGGTAGCTGAGATTCTGGACTTTCTGTGGATACCACACATGTTTATAGTTACATCTACAGACCTGACGCTACACCCGGAACGAGATGTTAACCCTTAACTCCCGGTAGCGGAGGCTGAAAATGAAAGTTTAGAGAAATTAGAGGCCAGAAATCTGGATAATAAAACACTGAAGGAGCATGGATGGAAGTTTTTGTGCATATTGTGAATATTTCTCTCTCCTCACCATCTAGAAGCTGTGAGATTCTCATCCTGCTTTCTGTCTGTTCACCTGATGCTGATATTCATCACATATTGTTCCTTCTGTCTTTAAAAGGAAGCAGCTTCACAGCTTTAAATTCATCCTGCTGACTTTTTACCTTTTAGTTAGTAAATCCTGAGGATTTCATCCTTCTTTCTCATAAATATTTGGTTTTATATATGAAGAAATATTTTATCTGAAAACTGCTGCTAAACCTGTTTATGTGTTTAGTGCAGGGGTCTGCAGCCTTTCCAATCCAAAGAGCCATTTTTCCTCAGACAGCTAAATAAGACTCCTTTAGAGACGCAAATGTTACGAAACTTTTCAAAAAGGCAAGTTAATATATATTTTTAATGAAGAGCCACCATAGGATGTTTGTTATTTTTGAAGAACCACATTTTATTTCCATTTTTAAGGTTTTAAAATAAAGAAAAACATAAAACCTTTATAAAAAAAAAGAGGATAGACAGACTTTCTGCTAAGGAATGTAGATATTTGTGGAAAATTATGTAAAAGAAAGGAAAAAAAAGTTCCTGGTTTCCAACCTAATTACAAGAAAGATAGATTTAAAAAAATATTTTAGCCACGTATTTATTTTATATTGTGGAAGTTTCAGAGAGACACTTGCAGCTCCAGAGTTGCAGGTTGGAGACCCCTGATGTTTGTAAACCAAAACTTACAGCATTACTTTTTTATAGCTGTAGGCCTTTTTTTAAAGGAAAGAGACATTTTGCGCGTAACAAAGCGATTAATCGCAGCATGTCATGCGATTAATCGCGATTAAAAATTTTAATCATTGCCCAGCACTAATATATATATATATATATATAGTGAGACATCGTCTTATTTCTTTATCTCTGCTGAGAATTGCACATGCAAAATAAAGTCTGCCAGGGGAAAAATATGGCAGCGGACCAGGAAACAAAGCAGCAGCAGAGGACGTCAAAATTCTGCAACAACTTCACAAAACTTATAAAATAAATTAATGACATGAGAGATTTGTAAAGCGGACCTTGCGTACCACAGAAGTACGTCCAATATGAAACTAGATGAGTAATTTCATGCTACTATTTATCTGTCTCAGCTGTGTGAATTCTCATGTGTTTCACCAAAGCATCCTGGCGAAGGAAACATTTTCCACATGTTTGACAAGAATATGGCTTCTCACCCGTGTGAATTCTCATGTGTTTCACCAAAGTACTCTTGTGACTGAAACATTTTCCACATGTTTGACAAGAATACGGCTTCTCACCTGTGTGAATTCTCATGTGTTTCACCAAAGTACTCTTGAGACTGAAACATTTTCCACATGTTGGACAAGGATGCGGCTTCTCAGCTGTGTGAATTCTCATGTGTTTCACCAAAGCATCCTGGCGACCGAAACATTTTCCACATGTTGGACAAGGATACGGCTTCTCAGCTGTATGAGTTGTCATGTGTTTCACCAAAGTACTCTGGCGACCGAAACATTTTCCACATGTTGGACAAGGATACGGCTTCTCACCCGTGTGAATTCTCATGTGTTTCACCAAAGTACTCTGGCGACCGAAACATTTTCCACATGTTGGACAAGGATACAGCTTCTTAGCTGTGTGAGTTGTCATGTGGTTCACCAAATGAGTATTTTGACTGAAACATTTCCCACATGTTTGACAAGAATACGGCTTCTCTCCTGAGTGAATCCTCATGTGGCGTACCAAAGCACCCCGGTGATTGAAACATTTCCCACATGTTTGACAAAAGTACGGTCTCTCTCCTGTGTGAGTTCTTACATGAACAGTTAACTTATTTTTAATTTTAAATTGTTTCCCACAGAACTTGCAGGAATGTTGTTTCTCATCTCTTTCATTACAATGACTTTCTAACAGAAAGGTCTCTCCTACGTTCTCATTTGTCTCCGTTATACAGCTCTTTTCTGGCTGTGTATCTGCACACGTTGTTGGTCCTGAGTCTTCAACCATGCTTTCCCGTAAAGGTGAATGTTGGTCTGCAGGAGGACTGTAAGAGGGAATATGGTCCCTGTTTGGTTCTGGATCACTGTGACCATCTTCCTCATGAGCAGCCGGAATTGAAAACTGATCAGTTTCATCCTTCAGCCAAAGCTGCTCTTCCTCCTGACTGCTGAGGAGTTCCTCCTCTTCCTCTTTAATACGAGCAGACTCTGGTTGCTCCTGGTCCAGGTTTGAGTTCTGGTTGCACAGCTGCTGGTCATCTTGAAGAGCTTCATCCACCTTGTAGACATATTGATGTGGAACCTCTGGAGGGATAAAGGGACAAATGAAAAACATGAAGAAAGATTTTAGTTTAGGTTAATTACTAGGGTTCCTAAAAAAGAAAAAATAGGACTTAATATTTATATTATTACTTATTTAACTATTACAAGCTTCACTGAGACTAAAAATCTCTTTTCAAAGAGTTTAACAGCACAGTTAAAATGTACAAACACACATTCAAACTGAGTTTATAAAACACATTTAAAGTAAATGAAAAACCAATTAAAATCCTCAAATGAAGCAGAACATCTACAAACACATGTAACTGCCTCCAAATCATCATGAAAGCCCTTTTTCCAATGTGGAAGAAATTTGACTTATTATGCTCTATATATAATATTATAATCAGACCTATAATTACTTCCTTTACTATATTCATTTACACTTTTTACATTGTACATTTTTACTCTTCATGCTTTTATTCTCTTTTAAGGTTTCTTCTCTTCATATACAAGCTCTGTTAAAAGTTCACTACGAGGGTAAGATGACCTTCATCTGGTCCTTCCTCAGACCCTTAGACTGGTTCTGGTGGAGACACTATGTGAGGTTGTTTGACGCCAGCTCTTGGAGTTGTGTGTCCACCCAAGGTCTTCAGGCAGGAGGATTCTTTCTACAGAAATGTACAACTATTGTTTTTCCTCTTGTCTCCCCAGAGTCTCTCTCCACTTCAAGCGGGTCGGGACGACCACTCTCATTACTTGCAAGTAATTCTTTATTAAAAACTTCTCCTGTAATAAACTTTTTAATACGTTTACTCGTTCCAGACTCTTGGTAGTTTTTCTCAGTTTGGGGACTGTGGGTAGTGAAAGAACAAGATCGCGAGTACAAGCGGCCGAAATGAGTTTCCTCCGCAGGGTCGCCGGACTCTCCCTTAGAGACAGGGTGAGAAGCTCGGTGATCCGGGAGGGGCTCAGAGTAGAGCCGCTGCTCCTCCACATCCAGAGGAACCAGATGAGGTGGTTCGGGCATCTGGTTAGGATGCTTCCTGGACGCCTCCCTGGTGAGGTGTTCCAGGCACGTCCCACCGGAAAGAGGCCCCAAGGAAGACCCAGGACACGCTGGACGGACTACATCTCTCGGCTGGCCTGGGAACACCTCAGGATTCCCCTGGATGAGCTGTTGAATGTGCCGGGGAGAGGGAAGTCTGGGTTTCCCTGCTGAGGCAGCTGCCCCCGCAACCCGATCCCGGATAAGGATGGATGGTGGAACGGATGGATGGGCTGGGCTTGACAAACCAATTTTTTAATTTTAATTATTAAAATAAAATAAATCCAACATCGATTCATAAAACTTTGAGATCAATTTTTCATACGTCCTCATTTCTGTTAACGTGACTTTTGCCTGACTTACCGAGACTCAGCGAGATCTTAGCATATATACACACAACTGGTTTCCTCCGTCGCCTCCATCCAATCAGCTTCTCTGATCGATCTGCAGGCACGGAGCATGAGAGAGAACCTGGTATTTGCAGGAATTCCAGAGCAGACGGAGGAGGACCCCGAGACCACGGTGAAAAACTTCATCAAAACCCACCTGAAGCTCCCGGAACCAACTTCGGAGTAAATGAACGATATCCCAGAGAGATTCTGGACCGACAGAAAGTTCTATTTCCCATCAGGAGGAAATCCATCACTGAAGGCGCTCTCGCTGTCATCGCGGTGGATAAATTATTTATTAATGGACAGCTGTACCGCGACCCGGACATCACTCCGTAGCTCTACTGACTTGGTATGTGCTTAATTTTCCTGTTTTCTCACTAGATCATGTTATATCCTTAAAACTGCCATAAAAGATAATTTAGTTAACAGTAAATCCCCTGCCCGTCTCCACTACACTGCTCTCAGCACAGATGCGTTTTTTAAATTACTTTTTTCATTTGGCACGGTCGCTCTTTTCACTCTTTACACTTCTTCTCTCAGACCCTTTAACGGTTAACGGTAACACTTGTCATTATATTATATACACATCAGCACTTTTCATGATTCACAGGAACACACACAGAACAGCACAAGCGCACATACATCCCTGTCACAACCAGCTGGCAGACACACATGCACGCAGAGAAGCAGTGGGATGCACGCACACACGCTTCAGTAATATGCATATTGCCTCATCTCTGTGGTTCGTTCATGAACGAACTCACATTTGTCACTTGGAATGTGTGTGGAGCTGGCACAAGGGAAAAGAGGTTAAACATTTTTAATCGTTTGCAAGAAATGAAAGCAGATATAATATTACTCCAAGAGACTCATTTATCAAACTCAACAATAGATCTTCTCTCAACAACCCAGTTTCCACACGTGTATTCAGCTTGTTATAATTCTAGGCAGAGAGGAGTAGCTACTCTTATTAATAGAAGGTTAAATTTTGACATAGATAATACAATCATAGATCCAGAAGGCAGATTTATAATAGTTACATTATCTATTAAAAATGTTAAGATATGTATCGCAAATATATCTGGTCCAAATGTAGATGATCCCTCCTTCTTTCACTCCCTCTTCACCTCTATGGTCACTCAGATAACACATTAATTATAGGAGGTGATTTTAACATTATACTGGACAAACAAAGTACCACAGGAGCTCATCGAGTCTGGAAATCCTCAGAAACTGTAAAACAGTACATGAAGGATTTTGGTCTCTGTGATGCTTGGCGCTCTCACCATCCCACACTAAGAGAATACACCTTCTTCTCTTCAGTTCACCATTCCTATTCTAGATTAGATTATTTCTTAACTAGCAGCTCGCTGATGAATGACGTGTCAGAAATCAGAATCCATCCTATTAGCATTAGTGATCACGCACCAGTATCATTCACTCTGAGAAGTAATAGCAATAAACCAGCAACTAGAAACTGGAGATTTAATATGTCATTACTTAAAGATCCTGAGTTTATCAGCTACTTTAAAAGAGAATGGTCCTTATATCTAGAAAACAACAACTTGCAAGAAACTTCAGCAAGTGTTCTTTGGGAAGCAGGAAAAGCAGTAATGAGAGGGAAAATAATTTCCTTCTCTTCTCATAAGAAAAAGAAGGAAACTTTGAGAATTTCAGGGTTAGAACTCAGAATTAAATCCTTAGAGGAGCTTACCAAGTCTCCCCAGAAGAACACATACTAAATGCTATAAGCAAAGCTAAACTTGAACTTAATGAAATAATAGATAAAAAGACGCAATTCTTGGTGACTTTGTTTGGAGAACTTTCAGCATGGCAACAAATCTGGAAGGTTCCTGGCTAATTAGTTAAAAACAAACAAGGAGAAATCAACCATCTCCTCTGTCAGAGATCCAGAAGGAAACATCAGCCATGACCCTGACAAGATAAATAACACTTTCAAAGAATTCTATAAAACATTATATACATCACAACTAACTACAACAGATGACAATATTGATAAATTTCTTAGTAACATCAATCTTCCACAATTAAAACATGAAAATAAAATGGTCTTGGATTCCCCCCTTTCAGTTGGCGAACTCCATGAAGCTCTCCAGCATATGTCCAACAACAAAGCTCCAGGTCCAGATGGTTACCCAGCAGAATTCTACAAAGAATTCTGGACAACGTTGGCACCCACTTTCTACAATATGATATTAGAAATAAAGGAGAAACAAAAAATACCTTCAAATATGAACCTAGCCAATATTACTCTACTATTAAAACCAGGTAAAGACCCGACACTTCCATCCAGTTACCGTCCAATTTCATTAATAAATGTAGATCTCAAAATAATTAGCAAAGCTTTGGCCAGAAGAATAGAAAAAATAACCCCTCTAATAATACATCCTGACCAAACAGGCTTTATTAAAGGTAGACTTTACTAGACCTCTACTAACATGCGTAGATTAATTAACATCATAGATTATTCTACTCTACATAATCTGGAATCCACAGTCATTTCTTTAGACGCAGTGTAGCGTTACTTCTACAACTTGCAAATGGCTATGAGATCTTTAGCCATAGTGACTGCATCATTCTCAGAAGGCAGGCTCTTGAAAAGGTCATCCATATAGAAATTTCTTTTGACAGTTTCAATCACTTCCGGCAAAAAGTTGGTCTGGTTGCTCTCAGCAGTCTTTCTCAGAGCGAAACAAGCACAGCTTGGAGAGGAAACTGTTCCGAATAGATGAACAGTCATGCGAAATTCCTCCAAGTCTTGTTCCAAATTGCCGTCAGACCACCACAGAAAGCGCAGAAAATCCACATGTTCCTGAGTTACCTTTACTTGATGGAACATAGCCTTTATATCTGCCATTAATGCTACATGTTCTTGCCGAAACCTCCACAAAACCCCTACCAATGAGCTAGTTAAGTTTGGGCCTTGCAAAAGTTGACTGTTGAGTGAAACCCCTTTGTATTCTGCTCCACAATCGAATACGACTCGCAGCTTATGTTTCTGAGCATGGTATACACCATGGTGCGGTATATACCACACCTTACCATTTGCCACCACTAACTGATCCTGTGGCACCTTTTCAGCATAGCAAATTATTTATGGTTTCTGAAATAAAGTTGGCGTATTCCTCATAAAACTTTGCATCCCTCTGTAGTTTCTTTCTGAGACCAAAGATGCGTTGCCGAGCAATGGAAATGTTGTTTGGCATTGAGATATTTTCTTTTCTGAAAGGCAGTTGAAGCTTATAGTGCCCGTTCTCAAGATGAGCAGAGCGTTCCATAATGTCTAAAAATCTCTTATCTTCTCTTGACATTTCTTCTTCTTCTGTAGAAGACCTTTCATTGAAGTCATAGTTGAACTGACTGGTTAACAATGCCTCAATTCTGTCAACTGCAGTCCTATTGGTGTGAACTGATGGGCAGTCACTCTCACAACCACTACAAGCTTCCACTGCACCATTTATGACCCATCCCAGTAGGGTCTTGACTGCATAGGGCCCATCACCCTGGCTGTTAACCATTTTCCAAGGTTCCATTAGCTTGGATGCGTTGGTGCCAACTAGGAGATCAACATCAGCATCTATGCGAGGAAATTTAATTTCTTTCAAATATGGCCATTTTTTTTGCTCTTTTTCACTGATGATGTTATCTGTAGAAACAGGCATTTCCCTTTGCGTAAATACTCTTGGAAGTTGGAAGAAGTGTTTGCCAGATAATCCTGAAATCTCAAGTCCATTAACGATGGAGGTTGTCACGGTCTTGTTGTGACCCATGGTGCGAAGATGAATCTGAGCATTCCGACCTTGAACGTTTAACTTATGAAGGAGTCTTTCAGAGCAGAACGTGTCTGTACTCCCTGGATCCAAGAAGGCATATGTTTCAATAATCTTAGTTCCCTTTGAACTCTTCACTTTAACAGGCAAGATGGGAAGAATGCCTTTGTTGTGACCAGCCCCTGTATGACCACAAGTGGAGGAAGTTTTGCAACTTTCAGAAGATTTCTTTACTTGATTCATATCCTTCCGGTTAACCTTGTCCTTTTGTCCAATGTGTAAAATGCTAGGATGCATCTGACTGCAGTGGTTGCAAGAAATGCGCCTATCGCAGCTTTTACTTAAGTGTCCTGTGTTCAGACAACCAAAGCATAGTCCTTTCTCCTTTAGAAAGTCTAATTTTTCAGAGTGTGACCTTTTTTCCAACAGTTGACACTGATTCACCATGTGACCATCCTGTGAACAAAATAAGCAAGGGGAGGCTTTTTCCTTTATGGGCACCACTTTATTTTCATTGGCAGCCACTTTGTAATAATCCTTGACAGAAACATGAGTAGCAAAGCTATTCTTTCTGAACTGTGAGTTCGTTTGAGATTTACTTGGTCGTGTTGTTCCTTTAATAGTTGTCGTGTCTTGTATGGTACCAAAAACTGGATCTGATGCAATCCTAATCTGTTGCTCAATGAAGTTGACGATGTCAGGAAAACATGCCCTTTGTCTAGTTCTTTCAAGAATTTCATTTGCCTTTGCTCTCCATTTTTCTCGGAGCTTATAGGGAAGCTTCTGAATCAGAGTTTTCATGTTAGCTGACATACTTAGTTCCTCCAAATATTGTAACTCCTCCATAGCATTACAGCACTCACAAAGAAAAAGTCCATATGCTTTCAGTGACTTGACATCCTCACTTTTTACACTTGGCCAGCCTGTAACCTTCTCCATGTAAGCTGCTGTTATACTGAATTCATTTCCGAAGTGTTCTTTTAGTAACCTTTTGGCTACAGCGTATCCTTTTTCTGGAGTCATGTGCAGACAGCTTCTTACCATTTCCCTTGGTTGTCCTCTGGTGTACTGTTCAAGATAGTACAGACAGTCCCCTTTAGAGCTGGTTTTAGCTTCCACACAGTGCTCGAAAGCTTTAATGAAAGAATTGAATTGTAGCGGATCTCCATCATATGTAGGAATTACTCTGTGGGGAAGTAACTGAGATGTTTGCATCTGGACAAGAAGAGCGGTTATGTCATTCTGTTGCTTTAACACATTGTTGAGATCTGCTGGTTGATTTTGACTTGGTGGTGTGGTATTCTGAGTGACAGCTGGATTTTTAGGTACTTTAAAAGAAGGCTGTAGAGAACTTGGAACAGCAGGTGAAGTTATATGCGACACTAAAGGCTTTGAAACAGTTTTGTCTGCATAAACTGGAATGTGACACTCGTGAGATGCAGTAGGATCAGATGCTACATCTTTTACCAACAATTGTTCTGCACATTTTTCCTGTGAATGAAGAGATGTGCATCGCTGTGCTGTCTGAGAGGCATGTGACGCAGCAGGTGGAATGAGCAAGTTAGGCTTGATCTTGGGTTTGGCTCCTCTTCTGATATAAGACTCCATCCCATCTGAGTGTTTAGATATAATGCTGCTTCTGCTCTGCAGCACACTTAGTTTAGCGTTGGCAATTGCTATTTTAGTGTCCAACTCAAGTTGTTCCTTTTTCTTTTTTAACAAATATTCCTGTTCCTCCAGAGCATGTTTATCCTTTAAAGCAGCAGCACAAGCCAAGAGTGCAGCCTTTTCTGCCTCTGCTATGATGCGTTGAGAGGCTGTAGATGATCTGCTGCTTGAAGAACTTGAAGCTGAGGAACCATTTTGAGGTTTTGTTCTCCTGAAGGATTTTAAAGAAACGTTTGAGATGCTGTCATGAGGTTCAATTTGGGGCTCCTCTTCCAACAGGCCTCCACTTGCCCCTCCAGGTTGAACTTCTTTGCTATGTTCATCTCCATTATTCCTTTCATTTTGACCATTGATTTCCTCATCAGGACAACCAAAAATGTCATCCTTTTTTATACCATTTTCATTAGTCCTTGACTCAGCAGATTCAGGTAATGGAATTCTTGTAATATTTTGCTCCGTTTCACACACAATAGCTGAACCTTGCACCAACCATTTCCTGGTATCATCAACAAAATCATTTACATACAAACATTTTGCTCGGTACCATATGTCATGCTTTTGTGCTTCTTCAGCAGGCAATAAACCCAACAAAACCTTTTGAACTTGGTCTGTTTCTTCAGACAAACTTAGAAATGTTTTAAACTTATCTTCTACCTCTTTTACACACCTTTCATCTTTCTTTAATGCATTAATAGCATGTTTAAATTTAGACAGTTTATTTAATTTAGTCTTTCTTTCCATTTCTAAATTGTTTATTTTTTCCAACAAAGCCTTAGCTGTTAGTTTTATTTCTCTTTTTTCCATTGTAGCACTGAGCGCTTTTACGTCACCGTGCAAGTTAAAATCAAAGTCTGAGTCCGTAAGCGCAGTTGATTCCTCTTCTGCCATATTGGCCAAAAGTTTGAAGTTTGTTCATAAACGCCCGAAACGTAATGTTTGTGTCAACGCAGACGTCGCGTATCGACGTGACACAAAGTTTTATCCAAAGCTGTTTCGCATCTGCTACCAATACATTGGTTTTACGCATGTAGATTGATTGTGTGTGCACACACTACTTAGAATGGCCATTCACAAACTTCAGCGCTGAACCACATACCCCACTGGTGCGTTGGCCGGCATAGATGCTCCGATGTCCCGACGTGCGCTGCTGGGAATCCCGACGGCTCCAATGGCTCGATCCGCTGCAGCCATTTGCCCCGACACTTGTCCTAGTCCAGATCCTCTCGCCGCACGCTCCAATAACTCCAATAGCTTCTTTACGCATTGCGTCTTGACACTTGCCGATATTGTTATCCAGGTGGCTCCAATAGCCCAATCCGATCGAGACAGTTTTCTACCTAAATGTAGCGTTACTTCTACAACTTGCTACCGGTTGTGATGTTTTCGGCTTTTCCTACGTGTACTCTTTGCTTAATAATGAATGACTCGGTAGTTCAAAAGGTAGTCGTATATCCATGTTTCATTTGTCATATAAATTCCAATAGAATCAAGGTAACTTTTCAGCATATAACATTCGAGTGCAGTAGAAAACTGTTTCCCTCACTTCTATCACAACCCCTGTTGGGAATGATGCACGGCCTTAAATGACCCCCCATCCTCCTGCACAGGTGCACACAAAATCAAACATGACCCCTACTGGTCGGAGGAAGAACCAAAAAGAAAACATGGCTCCTACACGCAGAAAAAGCATTTGACCGAGTAAACTGGAAATTTTTATTTGCAACGTTAAACAAATTTGGGTTTGGGTCATCTTTCATAGATTGGATAAAAATATTATATAACAACCCAAATGCATGTGTGAAGACCAATGATCAAACCTCTCCAAGCTTCTGTTTGCAGAGAGGCACCAGACAGGGCTGCCCGCTTTCTCCATCACTCTTTGCTATTTTTATTGAACCCCTAGCTGCTGCCATAAGACAAAATACAGAGATTAAAGGAATCCATGCCAAAAATATAGAACATAAGATAAGTCTTTATGCTGATGATGTATTACTTTTCCTCCAGAACCCACTGACATCTCTCCCCCAGACAATCACACTTATTAACACATTCTCATCAATATCTGATTACTCTATTAACTGGTCTAAGACTATTATTATGCCCATCAACTGTGACCTACAAAACACACCCAATACTACAATACAGTCTGGAAACATTAGATATCTAGGCATAAACGTTCCCCCAGGTTATCAGAACTAACAAAGCTAAATTATGTCCAGCTACTTAAAACAATAGAGGATGATCTCTCACGGTGGAGGCGCTTACCCATATCACTCATGGGGAGGGTTGCCACAGTTAAAATGATGGTTCTATCAAAAGTAAACTATCGGTTTTTAATGATACCCATTAATCCATCCTCCAACTAGGTTAAGTCACTGGACTCACATATATCAAAATTTTTATGGAAAAACAAGCCATCACGTATCAGTCTAAAAACTTTACAACAGACTAAAGATAGAGGCGGATTGGAGCTACCCGATACAGCAACCAGATTATCATTTTGCTGCTGTGATGCTGGACAGGAAACGTTAAATAAATAAATAAATAAATAAATAAATAAAATAAATTACTATAGATGACAAATAATGCAAGATATACATTTACTATTAATTTTTGAGAAGTTAATGTAAAAGATGCTAAATTAGGAGACAATCGGGAGCCAAAGGAGCCGGCTCTTTGAAAAGAGCCGAACATCCCACCACTAGTACATACAGTTGTAATGGATGCTACCGTGGAGAGGGATGTTGTGGGGAAGGCAAAAAAATAAAAAATAAAAATCTTCAGTCCATCTTTTCATTCATTCTCTGTACCGCTTAGTCCATTAAGGGTCGCAGGTAAGCTGCAGCCTATCCCAGCATGAACAGGTGAGAGGCAGGGCCAACACATGGGGGACAAACAACCATTCACACTCACACACACTCCTATAGAGAATTTAGAGTCATTAATTAACATGCTTGTGTTTGGACGGAGTACCTGGAAAGAACCCACAAACTCCACACAGAAAGTCCACCGCCCTCAAGGTTCCAACCTCCGTGCAGCCAAGACTTTCTTTGTTTTTTAAGTTTAATATTATTAAGTGTAATTCTTTTTTTAATTACGAGTCTGCAACATGTCACAACACTTCTAACTTTTTAAATGTTTATGTCGACACTCTTCATTAATAAACATTAATATCTGACAGGAAGCCAGCGCGGGATCCTCCAGCAGCAGTTACGTACGTTTCATTTTCAGCCTGGTCGTGAAACGGAGGCGATCATCTCCTGCTTTGAATGCTGCTCTACTGCGTGAGGAACAAGCCTCTTCTGAGTGCTTCTGGACGGGGGAGGGGTCGGTGTAGCCCCCCTCCTCATTGAAGAGTAAACTATACGCTCTTTCACGTCAGTCTAGAAAAATCCAGAAAAAGTCGCTGGATTTGTCGCTAGTCGTTTTTTAAGAAATGGCTAGAGGTGAATGAAAACTCGCTAAATACAGTGATGAAGTCGCTACGTTGGCAATAGAGCTGCAACTAATAACTATTCTGATGGTCGATTAGTCACCGACTATTAAAACGACTAGTCGACCAATCGGAATATGAATCTCATGATTATTATAAATGGATCTTATTTCACTTTCAGCTTTGAAATCTTGCATGAGGTTGTTATGTAAGTCCGACGTTCCTCCTCTTTAAGTGTTCGAGCGTTGCAGACGTACTTGCGTCGTACACAAGGTCCGCTTTACAAACCTCACATGTATTTAATTTATTTTATAAGTTTAACATGAAGTTGTTCCAGACTTTTGACGTCCTCGGCCACCGTTTTGCTCCCTAGTTCGCCGCCATATTTTTCCTCTGGCGGACTTTATTGCGCATGTGCAACTCTCAGCAGAGATAAAAAAAAGAAGACGATGTCTCACTCTGTAGTTTTTTTTTTTTTTTTTGCAGACAATAGTCAACGGCTAAATTCGTTGTCGACTATTTTTATTGTTGACAACGTCAACCAATCGTCGCAGCCCTAGTTGGCAGCACTGAGTACAACCAGCTGCCGGCTGTTAAAGGGGTGTGTTACTGCGCCCTTGTTATTTAGGCAGCTTAATGAAGCTTTGGCCTTGCGTTGGCATCCTGGTGGTTGGCAGACTACAGGGTGAGAATGTACGTAATCAGAGATGCAGCAGAGACGCACTTTGAATGTAAATATCGTTGACGATCAGGTGAATTTAATTGTGGCCAAAATCGGATTAATTGTGCAGCCCTACTAGTCAGGATACCTCCAGGACGCCTCCCTGATGAGGTGTTCGGGCATGTCCCATCTGGAGGAGGCCGCGGGGAAGACCCAGGACATGCTGGACGGACTACATCTCTCGGCTGGCCTGGGAACGCCTCGGGATTCCCCTGGATGAGCTGTTGAAATTTCACAGTTTCATCCTTCAGCCAAAGCTGCTCTTCCTCCTGACTGCTGAGGAGTTCCTCCTCTTCCTCTTTAATACGAGCAGACTCTGGTTGCTCCTGGTCCAGGTTTGAGTTCTGGTTGCACAGCTGCTGGTCTTCTTGAAGAGCTTCATCCACCTTGTAGACATATTGATGTGGAACCTCTGGAGGGATAAAGGGACAAATAAAAAACATGAAGAAAGATTTTAGTTTAGGTTAATTACTAGGGTTCCTAAAAAATAAACTTTTTTATACGTTTACTCGTTCCAGACTCTTGGTAGTTTTTCTCAGTTTGGGGACTGTGGGTAGTGACCGAAAGAACAAGATCGCGAGTACAAACGGCTGAAATGAGTTTTCTCCGCAGGGTGGCCGGACTCTCCCTTAGAGATAAGGTGAGAAGCTCGGTGGTCCGGGAGGGGCTCAGAGTAGAGCCGCTGCTCCTCCACATCCAGAGGAACCAGATGAGGTGGCTCGGGCATCTGGTTAGGATGCTTCCTGGACGCCTCCCTGGTGAGGTGTTCCAGGCACGTCCCACCGGAAAGAGGCCCCGAGGAAGACCCAGGACACGCTGGACGGACTACATGTCTCGGCTGGCCTGGGAACGCCTCAGGATTCCCCTGGATGAGCTGTTGAATGTGCCGGGGAGAGGGAAGTCTGGGTTTCCCTGCTGAGGCAGCTGCCCCCGCAACCCGACCCCGGATAAGGATGGATGGAGGAACGGATGGATGGGCTGGGTTTGACAAACCAATTTTATTATTTCAATTATTAAAATAAAATAAGATTATTACAGTAATCTGATTACTGCCAGATAACTGATTTTGATTGACAAGTAGATGCACTCAGTGTTTTATATATTAAAAAGTTAACTGAGATCATCTGTAATATTGAAGAAAAACAGGTGGTGTTACATAATCAGGTATAAATGAATCGATATCAAATCAGATTTAATCGAAATCGAATTGAAATAGGTTGTTGTGGATGGAATTGATTCAGGAAATTAGTGACGACATCCAGTCCTGATAAATACGTGTGAGCAGGACGGCAGGACCTGGGCCGGCATTGAAAGCCTCGATCGGTTCTGCTGTCCGACCTGTTGTGTGCATGCGTGGTGTCGGAACAGCTCTAGTATGTTGATGCTAGCAAGCCACGTTCCGTCCCACAACTTTGGCTCGCTGACCCGGCATTTAAAGACCGGCTTTAGCCGGTCATGGGGAACGATCGGGAAGCTTTTTGTAAAGTGTGCAGGAAAACCAATAATGTGACCTGGAACGGTGTCACAGCGATCATATCACATGGTTTTTGGTGCAACTGCAAACAACCACCTGGTTTGTTGCTGTACTGTTCCATCTCCCATCAGCCCAAACATAAAAGCTACTGGTTATTCCAGCCTTGGACATACAGGGTCTATATGGGATTTCCTGCTACCACAGAGAAAATACCACTTCATTTTATGTGCTGTGTTAAAGTGACAGGTGGATATTTCAGTACTGCTGCTGCTCAGCTAAACTAGTCTGTACACGTAGGCTACCGTCCACATCTGTCCACATCTGTCCTGGTCCAGCTCAGAAACAGCTGTAAACTGGGCCAATGAGGAACATTTTCTTAGTCCAGGTTAAAGCTGATGAGGAGACTTTGTGACTTCATCAGTGTGTTTATCTGGCTGGAAATCTGCTTGTTGGCTTATTTTACTGCATGAAATCTTTGGTGGGTCCTGCTGGACCAAACAGACCTCCACAGGTGGGCTGCTGCATGGAAAAGTTTAATATGTTTAATATGCCTTAAATTGTAATGTTTTATTTTAGGATTAAAACACTGCTCTTTTAAAATAATGCAAAACATAAAAGAACCAGTCTTTTGAACGACTCTTTGAAGTGACGACTCCCGAATGAATGACTCGTTTCAAAGAGCCATAAGTCCCATCACTACAAAACACACTCATTTTAAATGGGAACATCATCTTCCCCAAATAAAGATGAAAATGAAGCTTTTTTTCCTGAAAGGACCAAATTATCAGTCAGTTTTAGGTATTTACCCAGTAAGAACATGTGAAGTTCACTTACTTACCCGGTAACTGCAGCTAGTTCAAATGGGTAAATACGAGGAAACTACTGTTCAACAGCTTCATAATTACTCTGGATTTACCCATGAAGTTCTTAGTAGCAGCAACACATGACGGTAACTACAGAAACATGTCAGTAAAAACGTAGAAAGAAAGAAGTGTTGAAGTACAGTGAAAAGCTTCTATTATTTCCTGCTAACTACGTCCCTGCAAATATCTGCATTGGGGTGGTAGAGATGTGAAACGTCTGCAACCAGCCCACAGTGGCATCTCAGCGTCTCTCTTAGTGTTTCTGCCTGAAACTGCAGCTGCAGCATCATTTTCCTCTCAGTCTAAAACTAAATGCTGCCACGTGGACTACAGATGGGAATTAGTGAGAACGCTGGAATCTGCTACAGAGCATCTTTACCTTGTGGATCAGGTTTTCTACATGGTCCCTGACAAATAAAGCAAATAAATCTAAACTAAATGTACCGTAGAGCTCTGATCAGGATCCTCCATGAGTCCATGTGTTAGTTCATTCAGACCATCCCAGTGTTTCATACCTGTTCTGATTAACTTTATCTGTGGATTCCAGGTGATATCCAGCAGTCTGCGCTGACGATCGATCTCTTCTTCGTACTGGACGATGGTTTTTTTCAAACTCTGTGAATATTTCTTCAGCAGCAGCAGTTAGTCGCTCGCTGATAAACTCTCTCAGATGCTGAACTGAAGACATTGTTGCTGAAACACTGAAATATTCAGCTGAGAGACGACAACACGACCGTCTTCCTGCTCCGTCCTCACACGAGGAAAGCTAACGATGCTGCTAGCGGCTTGTTTACTTCCGGTTGGTGTCACTCTGGGAAGTTCCGGCAGCAGAAGAGGAAGTCAACCTTTTATTCCGCTTTGTATTGGAAACATTACTTACTTAAATGTACTTACTTAAAAATAATTTAACTTCTAAATGTACCGTAGTACTTACCCAAATATAATTTAATTAATAACACCCATGACCTTAGAAACTAATGTTTAACCCTTTATAGGAATTTAATCTTTGTCCAATTACAAGACGTTTGAGAGCTAATCTGAATGTATAAATAAAACCTAAAAGCACTCAGAGACCACAGACCTCCACCAAGCCATTGTAATGTGTTCCCAGTGATTTTAGACATTAACTTTGAGCCAGAATCTGATGGTAAACTTATCCCTACCTACCGATTGTAAGGAATCCTTTAAAGAAAATCCTGGATCCTGATCCAAATCACCCCTAAAATCTAATCCTTTGTTTCTTTTCTGTTTATCAGATTTCCAGGAAATTTTATCAAAATCTGTCCATTTTTTTAGTTATGTTCCTAACAGATAAAGCAACACTGCTGAAAACATGACCTCTACTTTGGTGGAGGTAATAATTTAAAGTGATTATGGTTTTCTCTCAGCTTTTTTCAGACACCTGCAGGATGACACACTTTCTCCTCTCCAGGCTGTAGAGCTCTGTGGTAATCAGTCTTTATGTCAGACTGGTTCGAGCTGACAGAAATGCTGCACTAACTCAGATAAAACTAGAACTGTGCTGAGCAGAAAAGCAGCTCAGGTTCATGAGTCTCCTCCTACTGTTTGACTGCAGCTGTGAACATCAGACCAAACACAAAACCTCTCACAGATAATTCATCCTGAACTCCAGGTCCACCATTTCTCCTCTGGAAACATGGAAACACTGGCTGTGATTTGCTTCTTTTCAGCTCTCGTAGGTACGTATGTTTGTAAGAAGAAAACCTGGAAAACAACCAGGTTAAAAACTACAGATAGAGTTTGGATTCTCATTGAAGTGAAATCTGACTTTAGATCAGAGCTGGAAATAAAACATGTGGTCTGATCAGCAGGTAACAGCCTGGAAGATGATATAACTCCCAGCAGAGCTGAAGTGTTTTCATCAGAGGGTCAAAGAGAAACTCTGTCCTGTAACTACTCAGTTGCAGCTGATAACCTGCAGTGGTATCGACAGGATCCTGGATCAGGTCCTCAGTTCCTTCTCCTCATCACTGATTCAACAAGTCCAACTGTGGTGGAAGCAGAACCTCCATACCCTGGACTGACTGTAGAACTGAAGAGGGACAGAAAACAAGTAGATCTGGAGATCTCCTCTGCTGCAGTGTCTGACTCTGCTGTGTACTACTGTGCTGTGAGGCCCACAGTGACAGGAAACAGCAAAACTCTGTACAAAAACCTTTGGAGCAAAGACAACGTAATACTCCACAACGTCCACTAGAGGGCCTCACACACTGTTACACTTCTATGGTTTGTTGGGGTTCAGTTTGATTCTTAATGCAGGTGAGAATAAACCAGACATCAGTGTGTTTGGTGTTTTTTACCTCTATGCTGTTATAATGTTCAGATACTAAAGAAACCAGTAGAAAATGAAGCAGGAGGGTTTTACTTCGTCTTGAAACGAATCCTGAGTTGATGCTGTTGATATACATGAACATCTGAACCAATCAGAGGGATGTTTTCTAAAAGTAGAATGGAGTGAAGGTAAAGCTTCATCAAGCCTTGTCAGAGTGTCCAAGTCTAATCCGTCTCACATGAATAGTGATGGATCAGATTTATACAGCACTTTTCACCCAGAGCATTTTCTAATGAATCTCTTATTCATTCACTCTCCAGCGATGCCGACACTGGAGGAAAAGTGTATGAAGTGTCTGGGACTGTGATGATACAGGATCCGAACCGCAGCCGGTTATTGGAGGACCCGCTCTACCACCTGAGCCGCTCTACGTTTGGGCAGCCCCCAGTCTGACCTGAAGAAACTAACTTTAACCAGGTTTAAATGATCAGAACGAATCTCAGAGGGAACGTTTGTGTCTCTGCTTTTGTGAAAACCAACAATGATCAGTTCAGCCGGCTAACAAAGAGAATCCCAGCCTGTCCCCCATTGGGTCTTTGTGAAACCGCCTCAGACCAGAATCCATGTAGGTCCAGGTTAAAACTACGATGTCTTTCAGCTGATTGGAAGATAATTCTAGCTTCCTGTATGACTTACAGCTGGAACGACAAGACACTGAGAGACAAACCACACTGTGATCTTCATTCTGTCCACTTCTTCGGCTGGCCTTGGGGGGTTTAGATGTTCTGTAGAGATGGAGGTGACTTGATGTGACGTAACTTCCACACATTCCCAACATCGCTGCTGCAGTCCCGTCTGATTCCAGTCGGGTTCAGGAGAAATTAATGTATTATGGTCTGGAGAAAAGACACATCCAGCGGTACAATGCAGCACAGTGATGGTCAGGGAATGTCCCACCTGCCTCCTCTCTCATGTCACTGACTAAACCCCACCTGGATACTCGTCGCTATGGTAACAGATCCCAGCAGGAATGTGAGAGGATCTCTTTTGGGAAGTGGCCTCTGATCAGAATTTACTCTGGGATCTCAGTGAACAGATCAGTTCTCTGAAGACGTTCTCACAGAGGAGCAGAGTCTGAAATGTCTTCTAATGTCAGCAGATCAGGGATGATCAGGTCTCACCTGTCTGCCACAGGTGTCTTTTAGAAGTCTTTAAACCAGTGAAGCTGCACATGTCTTTCATTCTTTCTAAAAGATTACTAAATGAGAGAGGATGATGCTGAGAACATTGTGTGAGAGCTCGGTTCTGTCTCCTCCTGAACTAGATACTAAAACCAGTCCGGTTCTGGCCTCTTTCTGTCCATCTGCTGAGTCCAGTATTTGTGATCTTGGTGTGATATCTGCTTCTTCTCTGGGCTTCGACTCGCATGTTAAATCTGGCTGCTGCTTCTTTCCTTCAGGAACATTTCTAAACTGCCACATATGGTCTCCTCAGCTAAACTGGAGACATTCTTCATGCGTTTGTGTCACGTTTACAGGACAAATCGTCTCTTTCACGCCTCCAACTCAACAAGATGCTGCAGCCAGATTAGCAACAGGCTCACATCTCCCCTTTTCTATCCTCTTTCCTTCAGCTTCCAGCAGATTTTAGGCTTTGTTTTAAAACTCTTCTATTAACACACAGAGCAGTAAAGGGCCCGGCTCCACGTTATTTATCTCAGCTTCTTACAAATGACACTGCTGCTGGCCGCCTTCGTTCAGCCTCAGAATTTGTTAGTTGTTCCCCGTAAAGGACTAAAGACCAGCAGATCCTTCCAGTCCGTGGCACCGAGGCTGTGGAAGAGTTCCCCACTACAACTACATTTACTGGACTCCAGAGACTCTCATGACAAGCAGATAAAAACTTTCTTCTTCAAACAGGATTTAACTGTTTTATATTTTAACTAGGTTTTTATTTTATTGTCTCTTATTTGATCTTTTATTGGTGATGATGGGACTCAGTTTTCGGGTCTGTTTCACTCTTTACCTGCAGCTCTTTCTGACTGTAAAAGGACTCAATAAATAAACTTTACTTTCTTACTAGAATATGTGTGTATGAATGGTCAGAGCTGATCTTACATGAACATTTCCAAGAATCACAACAAGTTGGTAAATTCAACACTTTGCAGGAAAATGTCCCCGTGCACTAAACGTGCACAGATCTGTGCATAAACATGATGAATAAATGAGGACCCTGTTCTACATTAATAACACATCTAAGCTCCTGAGATCAGAGTGATGAAGATGAAGCAGCCAGACTGTTAACCAGGAGGAAGAGTAACTGAGAGAAGAGAAACTACAGATGAAAGAGGAGACGGAGAGATTCAGGGAGGAGCTGAGCTGTTACTGAACTATAGAAGAGACACAAACTTCCACATTCAACACAGTTCAACACACAAACCACAAACATCACCTTTATTCAACATGCTGTCTTTGCAGACATTTGGATTCACTCTGCTGTTTCTAGTCATTCTAACAGGTTTGTTTGCTTCTTTAAAACATCCATTTCTGGATTTTCTGCTTCTTCTTCAGTTATTTGACTTCTCTCTTCCTTTAGGTGTCAGCTGTGAAGAACTCACTGCAGTCAAGAATGAAGAGTCCAGTTTAGAAGGAAGCTCTGTTACTCTGTCCTACACTTACTCTAAAACTATAGTTGCTAATGATTATTTCTTCTGGTATCGACAATATCCAGGAAAACCACCAGAATTCCTCCTGCATATCTCTGGACTCAACAAGTCAAGAACAGCAGAGTCTCTGAAAGCAGCCGCAAGGTTCTCCACTAAACTGGGAGAAAACAAACAAAAAGTAGATCTGGAGATCTCCTCTGCTGCAGTGTCTGACTCTGCTGTGTACTACTGTGCTGTGAGGCCCACAGTGACAGGAAACAGCAAAACTCTGTACAAAAACCTTTGGAGCAAAGACAACGCAAAACTCCACAACGTCCACTAGAGGGCCTCACACACTGTTAAAGCTCTGATTGTTGAGTCGTTGGACTGATGACAAAGACAAGAGAGAAATGAAGCAGTAAAGATCAGAAACAGATTTATTATTACAGAGCTGAAAATGTAAAGAAGACTGAAAAGAATCAGGATGTTTTGCAGACCTGCAGTTCTGTCAGAGGTTTTCAGTCCTTATTAAAAGCAGTTTTTCTCTCTGCTGTCGCCTCCTGCAGCTCAGGACAGTGGATTGATACAAAGAGAAGAAACTAATCAGAAGTTTCTCTTTTCTTACATCTCATCAGAGAAACTTATGGTTTGATTCTTTGGGAAAGTTTTTCTGATAAGAGTTAAGAAAAGAGGGTTCTGAACCGTCATGTGGTCTTGTTTCGTCTGTGTTGACCAGCCTGTTCAGTCTAAATTATGAAGCTGGTTGCACGTGTCTACAAAACTCTATCCAGAGTTCCACATAATAAATACATCATTATTTCAGCTCCATCAGGGTTCATATTCAGGAAAATAGATTAAAAGATACCTCTCTAGCTCCATTAAAGTGGTGGCAGATAAATAAGAAGCTTTAAGATCTCATTTAAAAGAACTCAGATATGGAGGAGACTTCAGGTTTTCTGCTAGTTTTACTCAATCAAACAAAGATCCCACTGCATGAGAAACCACAGAGACCACCATAGATGTGGAACTAGTCATTTCTGAGGAAGGTGAAAATGTTCATGTTTCTTCTCTTGAAGGGACATTTTGTAACATTTTCTATTTTTTACTGGACAAAATCGATGTCTGTATGTATATATGTGTTAACGTTGGTGTATTATGAGCTCTGCTAATGATCTGACACAAGAATTTTAGATTTGTTCATAAATATGACGGGTTAGCCGGTAGGGAACCATGACAGTCTGCCATCTTCAAACTACAGCTGCTGACAAGGGACAAATAGCAACAACTACACGTTTCCCCTGCGAGCCAGTGCACAGTAAGACGCAGGGGGAAAGATAAACGAGAGCAGCTTACTACACTGGCAAGTTCAAAAATCTCTGAAATTGTTATTCACGAGTGCAGGACCATGCATATGCAGCACGGGAGCCGTTTTCACCATCACCAAGAACACAAAACAAGGGACTTAAAGGCGAAAGCTACAACTTAGACTCCTCCCACCAGCAGGTGTTGTACTCACACGCTTTGCTCTCGCTCCAACCTTAGATTCTACTAGCTGCCAGGTAAGCTAAAAATCCGTATGGATGAGCTAAAGCTAACGGTATTTACTAAGCAGCAGCTTGAAATGAAAACAACTGCAAGAAGAAAAAACTCACCACAAACGAACATGGACAAACCCGCTGCAACACGCCTGTGCTAGTTTACAGTACCGGCTGACCGTTAATGAGCATTAAACATGTTACTGTAAGGCTGACCACTAATTAGCATTAGCATTAGCAAAACATATTACTCACCTGTCGAGAAGGAAAGTGACAACCTCCACGTGACTTTTAAGCCCCTTTCCTTCCTTCAGTCGGCACCAACGTTCAAATGCTTGACCGATGTTCACCCTCGTCCTGTTTCGTTTTTGGTCCACTTTAATTTGAGAAATGTAACGGGTAGATGCCACGAGGGGAGCCCATACTGGGGCTGATGGTTGAGGAGGCGTGATGGCCTATTCTCACCCTCTGGGAGCGATCTGACAGGAAGTCCAGGATCCAGCCGCAGATGGAGGAAGACAGTCCCAGCTCTGCTAGTTTGGACACCAGTCTGTGGGGGAGGATGGTGTTAAAGCAGAACTAAAATCCACAAAACACCGTCTTGCATAGCTCCCCGCTGCTCCAGATGGCTTAGAGCAGTGTGGAGAGCTGTGGGGACAGCGTCCTCTGTGGATCTGTTAGCGGTGATGTTCACCTGAAGTGACCCTGCACCAGTTTCTGAAAACACTTCATGGAAATAGGTGTGAGTGTCCCTGGACGGTGGTCATTCAGACTGCTGATGGTCGTCTATTTAGGCAGGGGGACAATCACCGAGGACTTCAGGCAGGGTGGGACAAGGACTGGTTAAAAATCCTGGTAAAGACACCAGCCAGCTGGTCTCCACAGGTCTTCAGAACTGGTCCAGGTACACCATCCGGTCCAGCAGCTTTCCCTGGTCCACCCCTCTCAGTGTGTGCTGCACCTCCAGCTCCTCCAGCCTGAGGATGTGGTCTCCGTGGGCTGAGGGGAGGGATGCAGCCTCCGGTGGCTCCACCTCGAAGCGGGTGAAGTAGACATTAAGCTCCTCGGCCAGCGAGGCGTCACCCTCAGCCACTGAGAGGTTTCCGGGCTTGTAATTGGTGACGTGTTGGATCCTCTGCACCACCTGCCTGGTGTTGTTACTGCTGAGGTGGTCCTCCATCTTCCTCTAAATGCTGTCTTAGCCTCTGTGATGCCTCTCCTCAGGTTGGCTCTGGCTGCACTGTATTGTGTAACATCACCAGACCTGAAAGCCGTGTTCCTCTCTCAGCAGTGTCTCCACCTCTCTGGTCATCCAGGGCTTCTGGGTATCCGGTTACTCCACATATCCGGTTTAGAAAAGATATAAGTATTAAATATAAAGTCAAATTGATCCATATGACCTAAAACGTAACGACGTACCAGAAGATGAACAGATAAGATCAGATAGTTTGATATTTGTACATGTTTGTAAATGGACATTTTTGTGCGAAGACACGCTCAGAATTCAAACTATAAGATAAAAAGACACATTAAAGCAAGTGCAGACAGAAGAACAGACAATAAAGCTGTAATGATTAGCTCCTGAAGACCCGGAAGTTCAGCCACACACAGAGGGTAAAGGTTTGAACAGAGTAAGGTTTACTGAAACTGGGAGAATGGTGGGGAGAAACCAGATGTAGTCCGTTAGGAGTGGCGGGGCGATCCCGAGAGGCTGCGTGTTGAAGAATCCTGAAACCACTCCAGACATTAATTATGGGTCCACTAATCCAAAAGGTGTAGACAAGGGCAGGCAATGTTCACACACAAAAAGGCAGAATCAGGCTACTTATCAAAGGGGGCAGACAAATCTCCGTGGTCCAAACATGGGTCCATATCCAGATAGGATATCCATTTTAATTCATTCCTTAAACTCGGCCTCATTGATCTACCTGGAAATTGTGGGAAGTGTAAATTTTTACATCTGGATTATTAAACTAAAATGAAATGAGCAGCAGATGTTTTACAGGACGGCTGTTTCACACCTTAATGGTTTGTACCTTTTAAAGCTGATTCCTTCTCATTTTAACACAATAAAGCTTCTCACCTGTGTCAGGATTTATGTGAAGATTATAAACCTCCTGATGACGACGATGATGATGATGATGATGATGATGGTGATGGTGGTGATGATGATGATGATGATGGTGATGATGAAGACAGAGGGAGGAGGAGCTCCACCAGTGAATGTGAAAGGCTTCATGGTGGAAGTGAAGAGCTGCTGTGTTCTCTCTGTTCTTCATTCAGTACAAGTGAAAATCATGTTGCTGCTCTTCATCTGGATGATGATGGTCTCCTTTCAAACTGGTAAGTCATGAACAGATGGAGCTAAATGTAAGTGAAGAGGCATCAAAGAAACATTTCATGATGCTTGTCTTCTGTTTTAATAGAAATAAACTAGTTTAAAGATGCAGAATTAAAATGCAAACATGATGGTGAAATCTATCTTTGTTTCCAGGATCCTCTGAGGATTTACTGACACCATTTAAAGAAGTATGGATGGGTTTGGAAGGAGACCACCTGACTCTCTCCTGCAACTATTCAGGCTCTCCATATAATCTCTACTGGTACCAACAGAAGTCCACTTCCCCTCCACAGCTGGTCATTACAGGACTTTCAGATACTACAGAGAAAAGATTTTCTTTAAAACATGAAAGAGAGAAAAAGGAGTTTCATCTGCAGATCACCACCACTGCAGTGTCTGACTCTGCTGTGTACTACTGTGCTGTGCAGCCCACAGTGACAGGAAACAGCAAAACTCTGTACAAAAACCTTTGGAGCAAAGACAACGCAATACTCCACAACGTCCACTAGAGGGCCTCACACACTGTTAAAGCTCTGATTGTTGAGTCGTTGGACTGATGACAAAGACAAGAGAGAAATGAAGCAGTAAAGATCAGAGACAGAGACAGAGCTGCTGTGGAAGCAGGAAACAATCTGATTGGTTGAGCTGAACTGAAAACATCATGGCCCCGCCCACTGAACTTCAGCTCATCCAATGACATTATTTCTTCCTCATTCTACTGCAGTGGAAGAACATTGTTCATCTGCTGTGTGTCTGGCTTTAAGAACTCCAAAGACATGTTGCTTTACCTCTTTTTGCTTCTAACTCACATTCTAGGTGAGTTTAAGAACAGGGATTAAAGTTTGCTTGAAGCTGCTGCATTAACCACATATACAGACTGCATTTCACTACTTTTCTGCTTTCTTTGCTCTGATAGAATGAAAATCATCTTTGGATCATCTTGTAAATTGAACTGACAGAGTTCTACAGTTGATTTAGTTGTGAATGTCCACAGAGTAACACTGTACAGGAGACATTTTCCACTGTCTTCTCCTCTCAGCCTCATGGACAATGTTAGTCTGATGGCTTCATTTTCTCTACTTTTTCCAGGACTAAAAGCTGCAGACACAATCTCTCCTGATCAAGATGAAGTCAGTGGAAGAGAAGGACGACCTCTCAAACTCACATGCACATATCAGACTGATGCTAACAACGTTTGGCTTTACTGGTACAAACAACATTCTGACCTTCAGGCTCCTCAGTTTATACTCTATAAAGGAGCAAAATCAGTGAGTGATGAAGAATATATTCCTGATCAGCGATATTCCTCAGAAACATCGTCTACAACAACCAGCCTGACCATCAGCGAGCTAACCCTGGCAGACACAGCTCTCTACTACTGTGCTCTAGAAACACAGTGATACAAAGTGTAGAAGAGGCTGTACAAAAACCTGAACACAGATATCTGACTACTCTTCAAAGAGGAGGGAAGTGGTATTCAGACCACAGCTTCATATCAGATGGATTCTGCTCATTCCTGTTTTGTCAGAGTCTCTGTGGTTCCAGCTGCAAACACTAATTATTCTAACAGAAAAACTCACCAACAATGTGCTTCATAGAGCTTTGGAAAGAATAGAAAATGTTTTAAAATGTGTTATAGAGAAGATAAAATGAAGAAAACCAAGCAGAGGTTGCAGAGCGCTGAAAAGCAGAGTTTATATTTCCACTTAAACAAATAAAATCTCAAACCTATAAGGTTTTATAGACAATGATGCAGAGTGAATCAGCAGTGTTAGGAGAGTAGAGTAAGACAGACGTCACCATTTACCCAAAATATACAATATTCTTCCACATTTCTGGAGCATAAAATACACAAACATGTCCCCAAAGTAGCAGGTAAGCTGCACCAGTAGCAGCTTTTTTAAATTGTCCTGTCCAGCATGGTGGCAGCAGAATGATGGTCTGGCTGCTGAGTTTTGCCGAACAAATTTGCTTTGTCACGAGGAGTTTTATGGGTATAAATCTTCTCTTAATAATCTTATTTATTCACTTTAATCTTATTTCATTTTAATTATTGAATTTATGTAATTTTGCTGGACCTGACCGGCAGGGACAGGAAAAAAAGCAGAATAATAAAGAGTATAAGAACAGAAAGAAAAAAAAGGTAGAGGAGACAAAGATTCAGTAGATAGAAGGAACGAGCTTCAATCCAACCTAACAGCAGACAACCAGCTGCTACACCTGTTCAGTAACACAACAGAGAATTTCCTACAGCTTTTACAGGTAAACTAAGCAGACAATCATCAAGAGTTCCTAAAAAAACCAACAATAACCAAAGAACCAGAAACACACACACCAGAACCAAAGCATCTCTTAGTGTATAAACCCTCTGGACACCTCAGTGCTGTGTCAGCATGCAGAGGATGAGGAACGAGGAGGGATCAGAGATGAGGAGTGGTGAGTGAGATCATCAGCCCCCCATCAGCGCTGCAAGCCTGGATCCCGGCCCCTGGTGCAACCACCTCCCCTGCCCGTACCCGGTGGTGCCCAGGAAACAGGGGTGTGACTTCACTGCCCTCACCTTCCCTGCTCATGGCTGTTTGTGTGTTGTTTGCCATTAAAACTGGGGGGCAGTAACCACACCGTGCTGGGAGCGAGGCCACCCAAGCAGCTCCGCCCACCACGCACTACATGGCACGCCCCCCAGAAGTTGTTTATGTTGTGTTCTTGTGTTTTGATGTCTAAGTGTTATTTATCCACCCAGCACGACGTGCACGCCTATCAAGACCCTACATGTGTGTGTGTGTGTGTGTGAGAACGAGTGGGGAAGGACCAGGGTCTGGGGGTGTAAGACCAGAGGGAAGTGAACTTCCTGTTAGAGGATGAGTTGCTGGTGGCAGCAGGCACCTCTGTTCCCCGGGAGGCCCCCCCAGGGCAGGACAGGCCAGGAGTACCCCCCCCCCCCCCCCCCCCCCCCGACCACGACACACACGACTGCAGCCAATGAGCTGCGGTCACCCAACCATCACTTGTCCAGGTGGGAAGGAGAGGAGGACAGTGGGAGAGCCCAGACCTGAGGCATCGTCAGACCCCATTTACTGGGGCATGTGCCCCAAATGCTACGATTAATTTTCAACAATAAATATTTCTATTCTATTCTATTCTATTCTATTCTATTCTATTCTATTCTACAGTCATTTAGCAGACGCTTTTATCCAAAGCGACTTACATTTGAGAGTAAGAACAACACAAGCATGAATTCAAACAAGATGGACGTCATAATTAAGTGATAGTCAGACCGCTTTTCAGTCCAGTTGGACCCAGGTGCTGTCATGTAGTGCTAGTGCAGTGCATATAATTTTTTTTTTTTTTTTTGTCATTTTATTTAAATACAGGATGACGATTTCGTCACACAATATCAACTTGGTCATAAGTGCACACAGCTTCTTCAGTACTTGGTTGAGCCAAAAAGCTGGACAAATCTTTCTGACTCATTTAGTTGAGCTAAATGTGGAAATGCTCCTTAAACAACTGAGTCTTTAGCTTGGTCTTAAAAGTGGATACGGACTCTGCGGATCGGACGGAGTTTAGTAGATCGTTCCACCACCGGGGAACAACAGAGGATAAGAGTCTAGCTACTGATTTTGCGCCACGTTGTGGTGGGAGCACTAGGCGTCTTTCACTGGTAGAGCGTAACTTTCGAGAGGGAGTGTTTATCATACATTAATTCAGACGGGAGAAGATACAGTATATACTTCTACTCAAACACGTAGCAAGAGTGTTAACTCCAAATAGAGGAAACAGCTCAGGGGCTCATTCTGTCCCTGCATGTCACTAGAGATGTGACATTCATGAATGAATCGATTCTTTTGAACGGCTCTTTTAAATGAACGATGGGAACCGAGTCACAGCTGTGAGTTGTTCATTTGTGAGCGATTCTTTTTATATACTAATTTTCCACATTGACTTCATCACATTTGTGACATCATAGAAGTCTGATGTCCAACACGCTCCATTCATGTGAAGCATCGATGGGCAGAGTGTTGTTCGGAAACAAATACTGTGAGTTCTCTACAAAACATTTACTAGAATTTGCACTGACTGCTCAGGTCTATCCTTTGTTTTATCAATATGTTTCCTTTCATTTTTTTATCTTGTATAGTAGATTTTATATATGTTCATATGTTGATTGTTTGTCTTTCTTATATATTGTAAAATTTTGTAAGATATTGTGAGAACGAGCCAGTCTTCTGAATGGCTCTTTGAAAGGAACGGCTCCTCAAGATTCGGCTCCTTTCAAAGATCCATAAATCCCCTCTCTCCGTGTCACCGTGCACCAGCAGCATGTGAACCACACACACGTCACGCAGCTCTCCGTGTGTCGGGTGAGGTGAGCGTAAAGCACAGTTTGAGGTCTCGTAATGTCACAAAAACTGTCAGTTTTATATTATTTTTAAAATGAAACCAAAAGGGAAGAGAAAGAGAGAGTTAAGACCGCGGTGAAGCCAGTTTTAGGTTGGATATTCTACAGATATTTGCACCAGAGCTACCAGCGTCTCTTTTAGGGACCATCAACAAATGACAGGCTTTCTGTGAAACGGAAATTCTCATAAAGGACATAAAACAATATTTTCATACTAAAGAAAAGCGAAATTCTGACGTAAACAGAGAGAAATAACGTGTTTTTTGTTTTTATACAGGGTGACAAATCTTTTGGGAGGAGTACGCTTTAATGCTCAAAATGAAACAAAGTTCAGAATGAGTTAAACTATCACCCTGAAACCCAGGTAGTAACCATCACTGTGGAATGTGTATGAAGAGAGTTCTGATTTCCATCGTTTGTTATGGTGTTTATGATTTTGCTGCCATGTTGAAAGTCTTCATGTTTGTCAAAATAAATCAAATCAAATCAAATCAACTTTATTTATAAAGCACCTTTCATGCCACAGGAAACACAAAGTGCTTTACATGATTTAAAAACCTTTATGCATATAAAACAAAACAAAGTAAGAATACATAACAATAGAAACACTCACCAAAATATTTCACACAGCTGCACACACACACACACACACACACACACACACACACACACACACACACACACACACACACACACACACACACACACACACACACACACACACACCAAGTAGCCTTCCCTCCCCATTCTATAAAAACATGATTCAGTCTCGAACTGAATGTTATTAAAAATACTAAAAGTGATAAACAAATATATTCTTACACTCATTAACATCTCAGTTAGTGCTTTTGGTAGGAATGTGGCAGTGGCACGAGGCGGTGTGTGTGAGGGGGGTATGTGGTAGGGGGCCTGAACTTTATGCCTAGCAACGCCCCTGGCCCAGACCCACCACCCCCAGGCCCACCCAGGTCTCCCCCACAAGCTGCACCAGTAGCTAAATACAGGTCAGAGGCATCTCCTGTGCCGCCCCCACCTGTCTGATTTACCGAGGTTTAATTTTAAGCTATTTGTTCTGGAACTTGGTCTTATATCTGGTCTCCTCCTCTCAGCCTCATCTGGTGGTTTTCCAACTTCCTGTTTAGCAGAAACTCTTCCATACTGAAGTCATTCTGTCCCCAGACAGTGTGAGGAGGACACTCAGCAGGATCAATGCTTGCAAAGCTTCTGGTCCTGATAACATACCTGGTCGTGTGCTGAGGGACTGTGTCGGGAAGCTCACGGATGTCTTCGCGGACATCTTCAACATGTCGCTGAGCCAGGCTGTCGTCCCCACATCCCTCAAGACCACCACCATGTTGAAACACATAAGGTCTGTCCTCCCACCCTCCCTGGACCTCTTCCAGTTTGTATATCGGTCCCAACACTCGACCGACGATGCTGTCTCCACTGCCCTCCACACAGCCCTCACACATCTGGACACAAAGACTCTTACGTCTGTTCATAGACTTCAGTTCAGCATTCAACACAATCATCCCCCAACAGCTCATTCTGAAACTGGACCAGCTGGGACTTAACACCTCACTGTGCAACTGGCTGCTGGACTTCCTGACCGGGAGACCACAGGCAGTTCAGGTCAGCAGGAACACATCCAGCATCACCACACTGAACACGGGGTCCCTCAAGGATGTGTGCTGAGCCCCCTCCTCTTCCCTCTGCTGACCCACGACTGCACACCGTCACACAGCTCCAACCTCCTCATCCAGACTGTGGTGGGTCTCATCAGCAACGAGGATGAGACAGACTACAGGAGCGAGGTGAACCGCCTGGTCTTGTAGTGTGAACACAACAATGTCTCTCTGAACGTGGAGAAGACGAAGGAGATGGTTGTGGACTTCAGGAGACCACGCCCCCAGCATGCACCTCTGACCATCAATGGTGCTACGGTGGAGAGAGGGAGCAGCACCAAGTTCCTGGTTGTGCACGTCACAGAGGACCTCTCCTGGACCATCACCACCACATCACTGGCCTAGAAAGCCAACCAGCACCTCAACATCCTCCACAACCTGAGGAAAGCTAGAGCCCCGCCCCCATCATGTGCACCTTCTACAAAGGAACCATGGAGAGCGTCCGGACCAGCAACATCACTGTGTGGTATGACGCCTGCTCCACATCCTGCAGGAAGACCCTCCAACACATCGTGAGAGCAGCTGAGAAGATCGTCGGTGCCTCGCTCCTCCCTGCAAACATCTCCACCTCTCCTCACCCGTAAAGCCCTCTGCATGGAGAGAGACCCCACCCACCCGTCACACAGCTTCTTCACTCTACTGCCATCAGGAAGGAGACTGCAGAGCCTGTAGACCAGGACCAGGACCAGCAGAGTGAGGGACAGCTTGGTCCACCAGGCTGTCAGGATGCTGAACTCTCTCCCTGCTCGGCCCCCCTTCCACACATCCTGGACTCTGACGCCCCCCATCATCACTTGAACTTTTTACCCCCTCAGGAACAAACACACAGTCACTTTAACCAGTTTAACCAGTTTAACCACTTTAACCAGTTTAACCTCTTAAACCAGTTCAACCAGTTTAACCACTTTAACCAGTTTAACCAGTTTAACCAGACCAGACGCTAACTAGTCTGTTTTTATTAATCTGTAACCATGAACATATAAACACTGACTGTAAGTTTCCTTTTCTATTTATTATCATGTTTATTTACTTAGTGATAGTACTTGTTTGTTTGTTTGTTTATTGGTTTACATTCTTGTATTTCATGCATCAGGTTTGAGAAAACTGTAATTTAATTTCTCTATTTGTCCTGTAAATGCTGCAGAATTAAAAATGAAAGCTGACTTTGACTTTTTCCTCCCTGTTGAAGTGAACTTTTTCCTCCACTAGAGGCCACATGATGAAGTAGGCGGGGCTCTACTTCTGCACTGTGTTCAAGCTTTCTGTCAATAAGAAGAGCTGCTGTGAAGAGAACAATTGTCAGACTGAATGTTGAACATCAGCTAGTTTCTCCTGCTGATTGAAACCTTGTTGTACAGATGGAACATTGGCTGTGGATTATTCTGGCTGCTCTTTTCTTTGGTAAGATAGAAACTCAACATGTTTCCTCTTCAAACACTTGAACACATTACTGAGCTGTACATGAAGAGCTTTTAATGTTCATTCTACAGAAAATCACAGCACATCATTTCTGCTGCCATTTGTTACCTTGTAAAAACACCTTCTATGCTTCAAAGTGACAATGATGAGTGGAAATGACATCTATTCTACATGGAATAGAACTCTTTAAAGCTGCTCATTCTTCTCCTTTAATCAATCATCTTTATTGATTCATCTCTTCCTCTGCATGTTCTGTTCTTCCTCAGAGTGTAAAGGAGAAGACACAGTGACCCAGCCAAGAGAAGATGTTACTGCTGCTGAAGGAGACCATGTTACACTCAGCTGTAATTTTACTACCAGTTCTACAGCTCCCACATTGTTCTGGTACAAACAAAAAGTAAATAGTTTCCCAAAGTACATGCTGAAACGTTACTTAACCACAGCAGATAATGATCCAGAGTTCAGCAAAGACAGATTTAATGCTGAGATCAGAGACAAATCAGTTCCTCTTAAGATCCAGAAGGTTCATGTGTCTGACTCTGCTGTGTACTACTGTGCTGTGAAGCCCACAGTGACAGGAAACAGCAAAACTCTGTACAAAAACCTTTGGAGCAAAGACAACGCAATACTCCACAACGTCCACTAGAGGGCCTCACACACTGTTAAAGCTCTGATGAAACACTGTGGGAGGATTCACACGAGCAGCAGATCCACACCAACAAGAAAACATGAAGCTGCAAACACTCTGACTGGATCACAGCTGATATTTTCACACAGCAGATCTGTCTAAGGGTCTGAGGAAGGACCAGATGAAGGTTGTCTTACCCTCGTAGTGAACTTTTAACAGAGCTTGTACATGAAGAGAAGAAACTTTAAAAGAGAATAAAAGCATGAAGAGTAAAAATGTACAATGTAAAAAGTGTAATATAGTAACAATCAGTGTAAATACAGTTTATACATGAATATAGTAAAGGAAGTAATTATAGGTGTGATGATAATATTATATATAGAGCATAATAAGTCTAATTTCTTCCACCTTGTTGCCAGTTTTATTTGCTCAATTAGGTTTTTTTACAGCTGGACGGACAGCTGATCAGCTTGGTGTTACCCTGGGTGAGTTAACCGCAGGAGCCATTTGGTGGCCAAGTAAGGGGAAGCTTGTTTAGTATTCGTGTCTGCTTAATTCCTCCTCCTGAGAAGCGCATAGATGGGTAAGAATTTGTTCCACTAAGGGTGATTCTTGATGAATTAAATCAGTAAGTGGATTTGTGGATGTGTGTTCCAGGAGGCCGACGAATGAGCGCGCATTGAGGCGCATCACATCCCGGCAGAGGAGGAATCTGCTGCTTTGTTCTGAGCTTTTTATTTTACAGTCAAACAGTCCCGACGTGTCCTGGAGTCGTGGATGTGTCTCTATAGACTATTACCTGGAACTGCAGCCCGTGTTTTACTTTCTTTTCTTCATTGTGTGTGTTTCACATAAAAAATCCTACCATTTAACAGAGGTGTGGACACGTTTTAAAGCCGCTGTACAAACAAGATTTCTTTTTCTTTCATCTGTTGATAAAATGAGTCATTTTTACGTTTCTATAAAAACTGGATTTTGTGGGTAAAAATGGCTCATAGCGCCCCCTACAGGATGAAATCAGGCTTTGCTTTTGGTGATGTAAAACAGGACTTGGTGCTTTTCTACGTGGTGAGAAAATGAAGAGCTGCTGTCCTCGCCTCTTGAGGGACGGCGACTTCTGACCGTTCTCGTCCACTTTTTAAGCTGGTGATGCTCAGGAGCTGTCAGGTAGACTTCAGCTGCTTCCACCAACACGTCCGTGGTGATTTGCTTCAGTAAATTCTGATCTTTGCAGCAGTTCCACAGCCAAATGTACCTTTATCCAGTATGCACATCAGCCAGGTAATAGTGTGATGTCATAGCGGCTGGACGCAGAAGACGGGTACGCAGACGGACAGACAGATTCGCTCCTTGTTTGTTTTTAGTAACGAGCTGCACAGGAAGTGATTCCTCTTTCAACCAATCAACGGACTGCAGCGCGTCAAGCTCCACCTTTGGGATGGTCGGGGTCAGATGTTCTGATGCCTCTCCCACTTTTTCCTGTGTAATCCTTGAGTACAAACACATGGATGCTACGTCTTGGTCAAACTTGTATACTAGGATGAACTGGCTGAGTAGAAATGTATTTTTGTATTGCTGTTAAAAGAACTTTACTTTTCACCTGCATGTTTTTGTAAATGTTTGCAGAACACATTCCACATCCAAAACGTTTTTGTCGTCATGACTACATGGTAGCGTTGTGTTTTAAAAGCTGGTAGAACATAAGAGCATAGCTAACTCATGTTAACAAGTCATATGTGAAAGTGAAACATGACTAAAATATGTCTGCTATCCGGACGTAATACATGTGCTCATGAAGTATCTTGAGCCAGTAAATCACCATGTAAGGCGCGTTTCAGCCACTCAGGACCTGCAGCAGAAATGGTCCAGACTCTTGGAAGACTTGCAGAAATAAACCCTGCAGATGCTGCAGGATTCTGGCCGTGTGCAATATGTTGACCTCAGATATTTGCAGACGTGACCTCAGGTCATATTCGGAACATGTATGTGTTGAAAATAAGACGCTTCTGGTGTCTGGACACGATGTCGTCATGCAGTATCTTCTGCCGTCTATCAGCTGGTACGCCATCCTTCTCCATATGCACCTGAAATGCTCCGTATCTTCACTTATTTAAGGAAGTATCTCCTACCATGGATTCTGGCCCTTAAAAGCTCTTTTTGGTGAAACGTTCATATCATATCTGTTAGTCTCAGATTAAAATAAAGAACTGATTTACAGTGTTTGTGTGTCAAAGCTACAAAAACTATTTTACTAACTAACACATTTCCCCACCAGCACAGTTCAGAAAAGTTGTTTTCCTCCTGGTTGAATCAGGTTTCTGCAGATTCCTCTTTCAGCCTGATGATGATGATGATGATGATGATGATGATGATGAAGACAGAGAGAGGAGGAGCTCCACCAGTGAATGTGAAAGGCTTCATGGTGGAAGTGAAGAGCTGCTGTGTTCTCTCTGTTCTTCATTCAGTACAAGTGAAAATCATGTTGCTGCTCTTCATCTGGATGATGATGGTCTCCTTTCAAACTGGTAAGTCATGAACAGATGGAGCTAAATGTAAGTGAAGAGGCATCAAAGAAACATTTCATGATGCTTGTCTTCTATTTTAATAGAAATAAACTAGTTTAAAGATGCAGAATTAAAATGCAAACATGATGGTGAAATCTATCTTTGTTTCCAGGATCCTCTGAGGATTTACTGACACCATTTAAAGAAGTATGGATGGGTTTGGAAGGAGACCACCTGACTCTCTCCTGCAACTATTCAGGCTCTGTAAATTATCTCTTCTGGTACCAACAGAAGTCCACTTCCCCTCCACAGCTGGTCATTGCAGGACTTTCAGATACTACAGAGAAAAGGTTTTCTTTAAAACATGAAAGAGAGAAAAAGGAGTTTCATCTGCAGATCACCACCACTGAAGTGTCTGACTCTGCTGTGTACTACTGTGCTGTGCAGCCCACAGTGACAGGAAACAGCAAAACTCTGTACAAAAACCTTTGGAGCAAAGACAATGCAATATTCCACAACGTCCACTAGAGGGCCTCACACACTGTTACACTTCTATGGTTTGTTGGAATTCAGTCTGGGTTTCTAGTTGTGAGAATAAACCAAACATCACTGTTCACGGCATCACTGAAGACTTTGAGATGAAAAAGTCTGGATTTCTTTTAGAGCAGCAGAAAAGTAAATAACGTGAGGTAGAGTGTGTATGTGTGTGTGTGTGTGTGTGTGTGTGTGTGTGTGTGTGTGTGTGTGTGTGACTTTTTCTGAGGACATGGGTGTAAAATGTTAAAGCAAACACAACAAACCAAAGATGTGTGGCTCTGTTAGAGTTCAGGAAGGCCACCATGCGTCCTGCAGCCATTTCAAGCTCGCCTGGATTATCTTGTGATCTTGAGAAAAAAAGCTTGTATGTCTCGATAACTGGTTGCAGGAGATGCTTATCAAGGTAAATAAACTCTTCATGTGGAAATGGATTTAAGATCTCCACATAACTTAATAATGAACTAAAAGTTTTTATTTTGCAATATTTTGTTCAAATTATTTCACTGAAATTTTCTGTGTTTATTCATTTAAAAGTAATCATTAAAAGTTTTTTTTTAGAATTTTAATTCTCTTTATTAAGACTGTATTTTTGTATTTATTTATATTTTACTCATAGTATTTAGATTAGATTAGACTTTATTAATCTCACAGTGAAGAAATTCTCTTATTACAGAATAAAGTGCAGAAAGCAGACAGAATAAGGTGAACATGCATCACAACAAGAAGGTGCAATATAAATTATTTACAAGAAAAAGTCTAAGAAAAGCAAAAAATATGTAGCATTATAAATATAAAAGATATATATATACTATATATATATATATATATATATAAAATATATTCATATATATATAATTGACAGTGCAAGAAAAACAACCTCACAGACTATATACATATTTACATGGTGATGGTGGGATATGAAGAATATGATGACATTGATAATGGGGGGTATTACACAGTAAATTATAAATAAATATTACACAGTAAAATATAAATAAATATTACACAGTAAAATATAAATAAATACTACACAGTATTATGACTATACAGATAAGTTGTACAGTCTGACAGCAGTGGGAATGAAGGACCTGCGGTAGCTCCTTCCTACACTGAGGGTGTCTCAGTCTGCTGCTGAAAGAGCTGCTCAGCCCCTCCACAGTCTGGTGCAGCGGGTGAGAGGTGGTGTCCATGATGGATGTGAGCTTGGCCAACATCCTCCTCTCACCCACCTCCTCCACAGAGTCCAGCGGGCAGCCCAGGACAGAGCTGGCCCTCCTGACCAGCTTGTTCAGTCTCTTCCTGTCCCGGTCAGTGCTGCTCGCTCCACAGCAGACAACGGCGTAGAGGACAGCAGAGGCTACCACAGAGTCATAAAATGTCCTTAGCAGAGGCTACCACAGAGTCATAAAATGTCCTTAGCAGAGGCTACCACAGAGACATAAAATGTCCTTAGCAGAGGCTACCACAGAGACATAAAATGTCCTTAGCAGAGGCCTGCATACTCCAAAGGACCTCTGTCTCCTCAGGAGGTGGAGGCGACTCTGGCCCTTCTTGTACAGGGCGTCTGTGTGGTGTGACCAGTCCAGTTTACTGTTGAGGTGAACACCCAGGTACTTGAAACTGTCCACCAGGTCAATGTCCTTCCCCTGGATGTTCACCGGTGTGTGGGGTAGTGTCCTTCTCCGGAAGTCCATCACCATCTCCTTGGTCTTACTGGTGTTTAAGCACAGGTGGTTGCGCTCACACCAGTCCACAAAGTCCATGATGACTGACCGGTACTCCAGCTCGTTCCCCTCAGACACACAGCCCACAATGGCTGAGTCTTCAGAGAACTTCTGGAGATGACAGCTGCTGGTGTTGTAGGTGAAGTCCGAGGTGTAGAGGGTGAAGAGGAACGGTGAGAGCACTGTTCCCTGAGGGGCCCCCGTGCTGCAGACTACCACCTCAGACACACAGTTCTGCAGACGCACGTACTGTGGTCGGTTGGTGAGGTAGTCGATGGTCCACGCAGCTAACTTTCCATCCACTCCAGCTCCTTCCAGGTTCCCCCGCAGCAGCGCCGGCTGGATGGTGTTGAACGCACTGGAGAAGTAAAAAAACATGACTCTCACAACGCTCCCAGCGGTCTCCAGGTGAGCCAGCGCCCTGTGCAGTAGGTAGATGACAGCATCATCCACCCCGATGTTTGGCCTGTAGGCAAACTGCAGCGGCTCCATCGTGGTGCACACCATGGAGCGGAGGTGGCCGAGGATGAGCCTCTCCATGGTCTTCATCAGGTGGGAGGTCAAGGCGACGGGTCTGTAATGGTTCGGTTCCTTTGTGTGTGATATCTTAGGAACCGGAACCACACAGGAGGTCTTCCACAGGACAGGGACCTTCTCCAGGCTGAGGCCCAGGTTAAAGATGAACCTGAACACCTCACAGAGCTGGTCTGCACAGGTCGTGAGCAGCCTGATGCCATCTGGTCCTGCAGCTTTCCTGTTCTTCAGCCGCCTCAGTTCTCTACTCACCTGGGCCGATGTAAGGGAGAGGGGGGAGGTGGAGGGCAGTGGGGGGCTGGTGGTGGAGTCCATTGTTGTGGAGTGGAGATGGGGGGTAGGTGAAAGTGAAGGTGAAGATGAAGGTGGTCGGGGGAAGGGGATGGTTGACGCTGGACTGGGGATGTGTGAAGAGGAGGGAGGGGGGGCAGAGGGAGTGGGGTTAGAATCAAATCTGTTAAAAAACTATCTAGCCAATCTTTAACCAGGAAGGCCACACTGAGATCACAGATCTCTTTTCTAGGGAGGATAAAAAGCTGCACATAATCCATAAACTAGAGACAATCACAGCAAAAACACAGTTCCAAGAAAAACCAACAACATGAAGAAAAAGAAGAATTCAGCCAAGATGGAAGTAAAAGCAGCGAGCGGTCAGCAGATGAGCTTCCAGATCTTTCCTGCTGATCTAAGACGATTAGAAGAGAGAAAGTTTAAAAGCTGGAAGGAGCAGAGCATCAAAGCCTTTTTTTCCCGCTCTCTGTATGAGCTGCTCAGTGTGCAGAAATCCTGAGTCCAGCAGGGCTACTTAAAGGGCGAGTGCACCCAAAAATGGGGTTTTTTACTGTAAACAACAGTTTTACTTAATTGGGATGAAAACCACATATACTGGTGATAAATGTGTCTTTTTAAGTTTAGTTTATTTTAATGTGCACTGATCATGTTTGGTTTCCTCTTTTCTTATTATTTAATCCTGTATGTGTGCTTCATGGACCTGTGTCTGCAAATAAAGTTTGTTATTTTAAAAACAGGATTTTGTGGGTAAAAATGGCTCATAGCGCCCTCTACAGGGTAAAACTAGGGGATGTTTTTTCGTGACTTATCAACCTCATGAGAAAACTTTAAAAACCTCACAGCCCCTCCCTCCAGATGCAGGTAGGTGGGTCATCGCCTTGCAGGCATAGAAAGCCACGCCCACCAATGCAAATGAAGGGATGTGAGCTTATCTGGTGTAGATCTGCAAGTAGATCAGCAACTTCCTGCAGCTGCCACAACCTGCCACGAGTCTCCACAGCTTTCCAAAGCCGCTGGAGCTGCTGACAGGCAGCTAACAGCTAACAGCGCTAACGGCTCACACTGATACGTTCAGGACCACCTGGTTCATGTGTAGCTGAGGAGATTCAGGAGGGAAAGTCGCTCTATGGCGTAGCTGCTTTGTGAATCTGGCTTTGCATCTTGCCAGTGAGCTGAGCTGCTGTCTGTCAATCATTTCTGCCGGTGCGTTCCGCCCCGCCCACTCTCCGCCCCCTGATCGCCCCACACCTCCCACCCCAACCCTGCAGTTTCAGGCATTTTTCAAATTTAGCAGTTGGTGGAGTTACGCAGAAAGTAGCGGTGGAGCTAAATTTTAATTAATTTAAATTTAAACACTAATTATTCTAATAGAAAAACTCACCAACAATGTGCTTCATAGAGCTTTGGAAAGAATAGAAAATGTTTTAAAATGTGTTATAGAGAAGATAAAATGAAGAAAACCAAGCAGAGGTTGCAGAGCGCTGAAAAGCAGAGTTTATATTTCCACTTAAACAAATCAAATCTCAAACCTATAAGGTTTTATAGACAATGATGCAGAGTGAATCAGCAGTGTTAGGAGAGTAGAGTAAGACAGACGTCACCATTTACCCAAAATATAAAATATTCTTCCACATTTCTGGAGCATAAAATACACAAACATGTCCCCAAAGTAGCAGGTAAAACTGTTCCAGATGATCTAAGAAGTCAGAACATGCCAGAAAATCTGAGACATGTTTGGAGCCAAAACTGTTAAGAACTTGGATTCATGAAAACCTCCAACCAGACCAGGTGTAGAAGCTCTTCAAAGGTGTGGGAGATGCTGACAGAGCTGCAGATGCATCAGCTAAATGCTAGTTAGCTAGCTCAGGGTTGTATTCTCATAAACCAGCTTTAGTGTTTGATCCATGAAAGCTGGTTAAATAAAACGAACCTTTTACGTGGGAGCGACTGACTGACTCATGAGTTTAAAATGACTCATGATTGATAAATTAGGTTTAAAGACTTTTTCATTTGCCCTGATTAGAAGTAAGTTATTGCTTTGCTTTATAAAAACACACATTATTTATTAAGTGATTGATAAATATTAGGACTACTGGTAATTATATTGGACTACTGTGGCTCTGGATTATTGACCTGAGTAATAAGTGTTGATCAGTTCTGTTGTTTGAGAGGCTCGACTACATGTTTCATTCTAAAATGAGAAGATATGACGGCTGTAGGCTGTTCGGCTTGTAAAGTGGAATAGATTCTGGCTTGTTGGTGAATCATTTACCGGATTAAACATCTTTGTAGCTGTTTATTGACTTTTATAAGAGCCTTTTACTATTTACTAACCTGCTTCTAGTGTTTGTAGACTTTCTCCTGTTTCTCTTTGTAAAGGAGCGAGTGTGTTGTGTGTAAGTGAGCTGCAGACTATATTTAATTTAATTTAATAAAGTACTTATCCTGTCAGAGTTGGGCCCCACACAGCATTTTGCCTTGGACCCTCACGTAGCTAGAAGCAGGAAGCATGTACATCATGAAAAACATCGATCCAAACACAGAACCCTGAGGAACTCCACCACTTCCTCTGTGTGAGGAAGACTCATTTACAGGATCTCAGGTCAAATCTGAGCAGGAGTTTGGTTTAAAATATCAATAAAATCTGCAGCCACTTCAGAAGAAATATATCGTTTCCTCACAGTTCCCACCGAGGCCTGGTGATGTTAAAAACACACAGTAGTGGTCTGACACAGCCAAAAGAGAGCCAGAGTTACCAGGCTGAAGCAGGCAGGTACAGAAACTCCAGGAAGGGAGAAAACAGGTCAACAGGCCAAAGGGAAGGGCTGCAAAGTTCAGGAGCAACTCTCATGATCCGGCAGTGAGCAGCAGTGAAACTACTGCTTTTCTAGAGAGCAACACAGGTGGAGAGCATTAGCAATTAGTGCAAAGCAATCAGAGCTAGAGGAAAGACGCCTTCAGAGGCGGCTGGGAAATCCCAACCCCAGCCCGAACCCTGACAAGATGACTGGGACGTGGAAGCAAACTTACAAGATTTTTACTTGTTTATCTTCATCAGTCAGCTTTCTGACAGCTTTTCCACCTCTCTTGTTAAACTAAATGTAAACACAAGAAAACAGATTTCAGTGTGCTGTGAGATTAAAGTTGCATGTAAAGTATTTTCCTCTACTATTAACTAAACCTTTTGGATCCAGCTGATATCAGCTCTCAGACAAATTTAACATCATTCATGAAGAGCAAAGTCTGTCTAGAAATCTCAACCAATAATCAGACTTTATGATTAAATGTCAGACTGTCTGAGGCTGAGACCAGTTAATCAAAGGCCCTAAACAGTGATATGATGAGAGATACGTTCAGACCCGTGTATCATATTTAACACTCTTACCGCTCAGCAAACTTCTACATCCAGTCAAGGAGGAACCGTGGAGGAACCCTCAGTAACTCACCTGTACAGGTACTCATTCACAGGTAGTTCCTGTACTGGTAGTTCATTTTAGAGAAAGGCTAGCAGAGCTCAACCAGACTGGTCCTAGTTAATATTGTGCAGCTTACTTCAATACTACTACTTCATCCTGCTAGTAAACATGGAACTTTAACTCACTACGCTTAGTGAGGAAGAGTCGGACAGAGTTTCATCCAGCTGCAGACGATGTCTCCAGAGGACGAGCTGGGACACACACCTGTGGTTGCTATGGTTACTGTCTCATGACACCTGACACAATCCACTACTACTCCATTAAAGCCAGCCAATGACTTCACACCAAATACCATCATAACTTAACAGAACATAACGCGCGACATTTGATGATTATACACACACACACAGATTTAATATACAGACACACACAACTCGCAAATATCTCAAGACATCATTTGTCTCAGAGTCAAAACAGAAACAGGAAGAGATTCTAATTATGACGATTTAGTATCGCTATAAAACAACCAAACATTAATAAAAAGGCTAGTTCCTGGATGGGAGGAGCCTGGTTGGTGGAAAGGTGGACCCGCCCACTGGGGGGCGTGTCGTAATGCCGGGTCTGTGCCCAACTCTCCATGATGTCACAAATAAGTAGCTCAATATCTGAAAACATGTAACATGTCAGATTTACTCACAAACAAAACTTCTTTAAAGTTTCATCTTGTACAGACTCAGCAGAAGCTTCTTACTACGTCATATAATAATCCAAAATGGTGACGGTCACCTGAGACTGACCATGTGACCACACCTGAGCACAAAAGAAGCTGAGAAAACCTGAACTGAGCTGCTGCTTCCTCCACACAATCACCGGGTGGAGCTAAAACACTTACAAGGAGCCTGGAACATCACAGATGGTAACTGGAGAGATTCAGGGAGGAGCTGAGCTGTTACTGAACTATAGAAGAGACACAAACTTCCACATTCAACACAGTTCAACACACAAACCACAAACATCACCTTTATTCAACATGCTGTCTTTGCAGACATTTGGATTCACTCTGCTGTTTCTAGTCATTCTAACAGGTTTGTTTGCTTCTTTAAAACATCCATTTCTGGATTTTCTGCTTCTTCTTCACTTATTTGACTTCTCTCTTCCTTTAGGTGTCAGCTGTGAAGAACTCACTGCAGTCAAGAATGAAGAGTCCAGTTTAGAAGGAAGCTCTGTTACTCTGTCCTACACTTACTCTAAAACACCAGCTATTGATGATTATTTCTTCTGGTATCGACAATATCCAGGAAAACCACCAGAATTCTTGATCTCTCACTCTGCTGTGGGAAAAGAAGGAAATCGAAATGTCGATGGACTGACGATTAAAGTGGAGAATAAAGAAATACATATGACCATCTCCTCTGCTGCAGTGTCTGACTCTGCTGTGTACTACTGTGCTGTGAAGCCCACAGTGACAGGAAACAGCAAAACTCTGTACAAAAACCTTTGGAGCAAAGACAACGCAATACTCCACAACGTCCACTAGAGGGCCTCACACACTGTTAAAGCTCTGATTGTTGAGTCATTGGACTGATGACAAAGACAAGAGAGAAATGAAGCAGTAAAGATCAGAGACAGAGACAGAGCTGCTGTGGAAGCAGGTGCATCAGCTAAATGCTAGTTAGCTAGCTCAGATGTGTATTCAGATACTCCATCTTTAGTGTTTGATTCATGAAAGTTGGTTAAAATAAAATGAACATTTTACGTGGGAGTGGACTGACTGACAGCCTTTTAGTATTAATTTATCTGTTTTGAGTGTTTTTAGTATTTCTACTGTTCCTCTTTGTGAGGGGGTGAGTGGGATGTGTGTACACGAGCTGCAGACCACATTTAATTTCTCTTGGGATTAATAATAAAGTAATTATGTGAGTTGGGCCCCTACACAGCATGGTGCATGGGGCCTCACATAGCTGGAAGCAGGCCTGAGAAGCAGGTACAACATGAAAAACCTCAGTCCAAACACAGAACCCTGAGGAACTCCATGGCTTTCTCTGCTGTGAGGAAGACTCATCATTTATAGGAACAAACTGGAATCTATCAGATAAAAATGACTTATTTAATAAAGGTTTTATTCCAGCAACATTAAAAGCCTTTAGTCTACAGCCTGATAGTAAAGCCAAATTCATTAAATCCAATGTAGAATCTTCTTTCTTTATTAGGAAAAATCCTCTATGAAAACTCTGGGCTGTAAAATTGCATCTAAAATAGGATTTCATGGTTTAAAAGAAGCTGTTATTGTTGTAGTTTTACTCTTAAAGGACTTTCTAGAAATGGAAACTTTCTTCACATGATCTTCTAAACTCCGGCTGCTACATGTTACTATGAGTTCTGGTACAATGATCTTTGTACTTTGGATTCTACTTTCCATGAATCTGAAGACACGTCCCGTTTTGAACTTTGATTTTAAACTTCAGCCGACGGGAGAGATGAAGATTGTGGAAGAAATCTGACTTATTATGCTCTATATATAATATTATAATCACACCTATAATTACTTCCTTTACTATATTCATTTACACTTTTTACATTGTACATTTTTACTCTTCATGCTTTTATTTTCTTTTAAGGTTTCTTCTCTTCATATACAAGCTCTGTTAAAAGTTCACTAGGAGGGTAAGATAACCTTCATCTGGTCCTTCCTCAGACCCTTAGACTGGTTCTGGTGGAGACAACTATGTGAGGTTGTTTTGACGCCAGCTCTTGGAGTTGTGTGTCCACCCAAGGTCTTCAGGAAGGAGGCTTCTTTCTACAGAAATGTACAACTATTCTTTTTCCTCTTGTCTCCCCAGAGTCTCTCTCCACTTCACGCGGGTCAGGACGACCACTCTCATTACTTGCAAGTAATTCTGTATTATTCTTATCTCCGGTAAGGTCTACATTTAGGGGTACTTGAGAGGAGGGTCCGTCGGAGTGACGGACTCGCTTGTACGAGCTGTCCGGTCCCTGTACGACCGGTGTCAGAGCTTGGTCCGCATTGCCGGCAATAAATCCGAATCGTTTCCAGTGCGGGTTGGACTCTGCCAAGGCTCTCCTCTGTCACCAATTCTATTCATAACTTTTATGGACAGAATTTCTAGGTGCAGTCGAGGTGTCGAGGGGATCCGGTTCGGTGGCCTCAGGATTGGGTCTCTGCTCTTTGTGGATGACGTAGTTCTGTTGGCTTCATCAGGCAGTGATCATCAGCTTTCACTGGAGCGATTCGCTGCCGAGTGTAAAACGGCTGGGATGAGAATCAGCACCTCCAAGTCCGAGACCATGGTCCTCAGCCAGAAAAAGGGTGGAGTGCTCTCTCCAGGTCTGCGATAGGGTCCTGCCCCAAGTGGAGGAGTTTACGTATCTCGGAATTTTGTTCACGAGTGAGGGAACGATGTAGCGGGAGATCAACAGGTGGATCGGTGTGGCGTCTGCAGTTATGCGGACTCTGCATCGGTCTGTCATGGCGAAGAGGGAGATGAGCCAAAAGGCAAAGCTCTCGATTTACCGGTCGATCTACTTTCCTACCCTTGCCTATGGTCAAGAGCTGTGGGTAATGACCGAAAAAACGAGATCGCGAATACAAGCGGCCGAAATGAGTTTTCTCCGCAGGGTGGCTGGACTCTCCCTTAGAGATAGGGTGAGAAGCTCAGTGATCCGGGAGGGGCTCAGAGTAGAGCCGCTGCTCCTCCACATCGAGAGGAGCCAGATGAGGTGGCTCGCGCATCTGGTCGGCATGCCTCCTGGACGCCTCCCTGGTGAGGTGTTCCGGGCACGTCCCACCGGAAAGTCCTATGACACGCTGGACAGACTACATCTATCGGCTGGCCTGGGAACGCCTCGGGATCCCTCCGGATGAGCTGGTGAATGTGGCCGGGTAGAGGGATGTCTGGGTTTCCCTGCTTAGGCAGCTGCCCCCGCAACCGGACTCCGGTTAAGCGGAAGAAAATGGATGGATGGATGGATTCCTCTTATCTGGAAAACTGCAAGGCTAACACCCCTATTAAAAGGTGGTGATCACACTGATGTAAGTAATTACCGACCTATTTCTATTTTATGCGCCATCACCAAATTATTTGAGAAATTGACCTTCCATCAACTAACCAATTATCTTAATCATTTTGAAATCTTATCATCCAATCAATCAGGCTTTCGATCTGGCTATTCAACAACTACTGCTCTACTTAAATTTGCAAATTATGTGCTTCCTTCCTCAGATCAAAATCAGTATACAGGTGCCATATTTCTTGATCTCTCTAAAGCTTTTGATCTATTAGACCACTACTTACTTCTAGATTAACTCTATTCAGTTGGTCTCAGCAGGAATGCTCTTTTATGGTTCAGTGCTTTTTTACATAACAGACGTCAATTTGTTGTTTTTAATGATCATCAGTCTGGTCACTGTATTATTAAAAAAGGTGTTCCACAAAGCTTTACTATAGACCCCCTAATATTTTCTATTTTTATTAATGGCCTTCCTTAAGTCTGCATCGACTGTCAAACTCCTTTGTATGCTGATGACACTGTCATCTATCTGTCAGGCTCAAATATACCTAATTTATAACTAATAATTCACAACTGGCTAAAAGTAAATTTGCTAAAACTTAACCTTAAAAAAAGCAAGTGCTAGTTATTATATCGTGTACTATCCTTTTATATATAGTGTTACACAGTATGTTTGGTATAATGTAATATTGTTTTGTCTATGTCTTTGTTTCTTTTGGTCCCTCTTGCAAATGAGATGCTACATCTCAAGGGGTTTTCAACAATAAATAAACTGAAATTAATATCAGCTAATAGAAGTGACTGTGTGCAAAGATGTTTTACACAACCCACCACAAAGGCAGATTAAACTCAACATACTTGCCGTAACCTAAGTCCAGTCCAGCTAGTGACATCTGGTCCATGTGGAACACAACATACTTGTCAGTGCTGTAACTGAGACAGTACAGCCAAAGGTGTTGGCCGAAAAAACTCAAAATTATCCACAATGCATCTTGAAAAGTAGTGAGCATCGATGGTCACTAGACGGGTCAATATAGACTACAATGCATTGCGGGCAGAAGCTCAACATGGCGCAAGGAGGCGAACAAATTGAGCTGCGCGAAATTACCTATAAGCAAACAAAGAATAAAATACAAGGAATAAAAATAAAAATATTTACACACAACATTGGATTTGGAATAACATCTTGATGCGGGTTGTGGTTGCCGTGGTGACGGCGGTAGTCACGTGGTTTGCTGCGACAAAAAAATAGGCAGCTTCGTGTCCAAATCGCCAAGAGAATGTGTACACTATGTAGTGTGCTTTATAGTGCAGCCCTATGTAGTGAACGAGGGGTTAGGGAGTAGGGTGGACATTCGGACACAGCCTATGTTTCTTCTTCGTTTTTTGCTGGTTGTTGCTATGTTTCTTCTTTTTCGTTTTTTGCTGGTTGTTGCTATGTTTCTCTTTCTTCATTTTTTGGTGGTTGCTCGCAAATGGTTGCTAAACACACACACAAAAAACTTTCTTTAAAACGTCCACATTTGACAAGAAGCAAGTCTTTTATTAGTGAGTTTTCATGTGGCCCTTTAAATCACAATTTACAGGAAACATTTTCCACATTTTACAGGAATCAGCTTCTCAAGTGTCTGACTTCTGATGAGGCCCTTAAATCATCATTTAGATCAGGGGTGTCAAACTCAAACACACAGTGGGCCAAAATGAAGAAAAAAGGAACAAGTTGAGGGCTGCCCGATTCGATATTTAAAACTCATTTTAATGACTCTTTTACATTTCTAAAGCGGACCTTGCGTACCATGGAAGTACGTCTGCAATGCTCGAACATTTAAAGAGGAGGAACGTCAAACTTACATAACAACCTCATGCAAGATTTCAAAGCTGAAAGTGAAATAAGATCCATTTGTAATAATCATCAGATACATAATCCGATTGGTCGACTAGTCGTTTTATTTGTTGATGACTATTCGACCATCAGAATAGTTATTAGTTGCAGCCCTGATATATATATATATATATATATATATATATGTGTGTGTGTGTGTGTGTGTGTGTCATAGCCAAAGTGTCTAATACGGCAACCAATATGAAACTAGATGAGTAATTTTCCTGCTACTACTCAAACTCAAAAACATTTCTTCTCAGTTTCCCTTACAAACTTCTAAAAACTCTGGAGTCTAAAGGGTTAAAACCTCTTCTACTTCTGGAGTCTTTGTTTCCAGATGCTTGTATTTGTGGTGGTGCTTCATTTCAAGGTGTCTTCTTACGTTGTATTCCTTCATTCCAGCCTCTCTGTCTCCACACAGAAGACACACAGCTTTGTCCTTTACATCCACAAACATATTCTCTGTTTACAAAGTCCACTTTTCCTTTAGCCATTTTCTGGGGAGAGGGGTTGTTGACAAAGGTGAGCAGCTCCGTCAGGTTTCTGGAGACTCGGTGAGGTACTCGCTCGCGGGCCTGTGATTGTAAATGTACTGGCAGTGCATTGTGGGACTTGTAGTATTATGGTGGTACATGTGCTGTATCAGCAGACCAGCTCTAATAGTGATTAGATGTGATCATGCAGAACAAAGATAGTTCATTCACGACCCGGATGTGGCCCGTGGGCCTTACGTTTCACACGTGATTTAGACTGAATCATTTTCCACATATAGAAGGTGGCTTTTGACATCCTCTGTTAGAGCTCATGTGGTACTTTAAATCATCATTTTGTTTGAAACATTCTCCACATGTTGGACAAGAATACAGCCTCTCAGCTGTGTGAATTCTCATGTGGCGCACTAAAGTACCCCGGCGACCGAAACATTTTTCACATGTTGGACAGAAAAATGGCTTCACACCTGTGTGAATTCTCATGTGGTACACTAAAGTACCCTGGTGATTGAAACATTTTCCACATGTTTGACAAGAATACGGCTTCTCACCTGTGTGAGTTGTCATGTGGCGCACCAAATAAGTATTTTGACTGAAACATTTCCCACAGGTTTGACAAGAATATGGCTTCTCTCCTGAGTGAATTCTCATGTGGCGCACCAAAGCACCCTGGTGACTGAAACATTTCCCACATGTTTGACAAGAGTACGGTCTCTCTCCTGTGTGATGTCTTAGATGACCAGTTAACTTACTTTTAATTTTAAATTGTTTCCCACAGAACTTGCAGCAATGTTGTCTCTCATCTCTGTGGACTGTTTTATGTTTTTGAAGAGATTTTAGGTTAACAAATCTTTTTCCACAGGTGTAACAAAAGTGCAGCTTCTCAGCAGTGTTGTCATTACAATGACTTTCTAACAGAAAGGACTCTCCTACGTTCTTATTTGTCTCAGTTAGACAGCTCTTTTCTGGCTGTGTATCTGCACACGTTGTTGGTCCTGAACCTTCAACCATGCTTTCCTCTAAAGGTGAATGGTGGTCTCCAAGAGGGCTATAAGAGGGAGTATGGTCCCTGTTTGGTTCTGGATCACTGTGACCATCTTCCTCATGAGCAGCCGGTATTGAAAACTGATCAGTTTCATCCTTCAGCCAAAGCTGCTCTTCCTCCTGACTGCTGAGGAGTTCCTCCTCTTCCTCTTTAATACGAGCAGACTCTGGTTGCTCCTGGTCCAGGTTTGAGTTCTGGTTGCACAGCTGCTGGTCATCTTGAAGAGCTTCATCCACCTTGTAGACATATTGATGTGGAACCACTGGAGGGATAAAGGGACAAATGAAAAACATGAAGAAAGATTTTAGTTTAGGTTAATTACTAGGGTTCCCCAAAAAAACAAAATTAGGACTTAATATTTATATTATTAAGTAGAGGAAGGGAGTAGTCTCCCTGTAGAGCGCTGATCATGATTTTCCCCTTCAGAAGGGGAACATCATCTTAGCGTCATACAGGAGGAGGGTGTTGGGGCCGTGCACGCTGCACATCTGTTTTGCTACTTGTTTCATGGAGAAACAAAACACGGAGCAGAGAGGAGCAGGAGAAGAAGATGGAGGAGGGGTAGGAGGAGAAGCTGGAGGAGGAGATGGAGGAGAGGCGTTAGTGGGAGTGGCCATGAGAGAGAATGAGAGAAAGAAAACAACTGGCACACTGGCTATTAATTACTCACACAATATAATTTAACCCTTTAAATCCTGACCTTAGATTTTCTTTTAAGGTCAAAGTATAACTCCTCCCTGAGCCGCCACTTTACCGTGGTGAAGGAGTTTGGGCATCCTGATGATCCTAGGAGATATGTTATCAGGGGCTTTATGCCCCTGACAGGGTCACCCATGATAAACAGGTCTCTAAGGGAGGGACCAGACAAAATGCGATGCAATAGACCCCTATGACGACAAAAAAAACTATGGACCCAGGTGTCCCTTGCCTTGCTCGGACATGGGTCACCGGGGCCCCCCTCTGGAGGCAGGCCTGGATGTGGGGCACAGACGGGAGCATTTGGTGGCCGGGCCTTTGCCCATGGGGCCTGGTCGGGCTCAGCTTGAAAGGGTGACATGGGCCCCCCTGTGGGCTCACGACCTGCAGGAGAGGCCATAGGGATCGGGTGCTGGTTGGCAGCCAAAGGCAGGGACCCTGAAGATTTTATCCGTGGCTGCAGAAGATAGCTCTAGGGACGTGGAATGTCAATTCTGTAGCGAGGAAGGAGCCTGAGCTGGTGCACAAGGTTGAGCGGTTCCGGCTAGTTATTGTTGGACTTACCTTAATGCACGGCTTGGGCTCTGGAACCACTGTCCTCAAGAAGGGCTGGACCCTCTTGTATTGTGGAGTTGCTCCTGGTTAGAGGTGCTGAGCAGGTGTGGGCATGCTCATTGTCCCCCGACATGGTGCCTGTACATTGGGGTTTATCCCGGTAGACAAGAGGGTAGCCTCTCTCCCCCATCAGGTGGGGGGACGGGTCCTAACCATGCTCATGCACTGAGCAGCAGTTCAGAGTACCCACTCTTTTTGGAGTCCTTGGAAGGGAAGAGGTCTTGGAGAGCACTCCTTCCGGGAACTCCCTCATTCTGCTGGGGGGTTTCAATGATCACGTGGGCAATGACAGTGAGACCTGGAGAGGCGTGATTGGGAGGAGCGCCCCCCCCGATCTGAATCTGAGTGGTGTTTTGTTATTGGACTTATGTACCATGTACATTTAGATGGCGCCGACTGAATGGCAGCCAGTTACGGCAGCTCTGACGCTCTTCATTGTTTATTTCCTTTACACTTTATGTGTCTACAGTAGTCGCTCCTGTTCACATCCATACTTGGATGTGAAGCTAGTGAGAACTGGTTCTGTGTTTTTACTGCTTTTTGGACTTTTATACACTGCGTCGGCCAACGCATCCAGCTATGGCTCAGTTGATTACACTCGGGAGCAGCTACTAGCACTTAGCCAAGCTAGGCTACCCCACGAGGAGAGACTGAATATCCCCGCCGAACTGAGGAGGAGGAGGAGGGGATGCAGAGCCGGAGTTAAGCGCCGTGAGAAGAGACGAAGGTACAAACCATGCCTTCCATCTGTTATCAGGGGAAACGTGAGGTCTCTCATGAACAAGATGGAAGAGCTAGCGGCGCTAACGAGGCTACAGCGGATGTACCGGGAGTGCAGTCTGATTCACTTTACGGAGACCTGGCTAAACGAGCTCACCCCGGACTCACTGGTGCAGCTGGATGGATTTCATTTTGTCAGAGAGGACAGAAACTTAAGGGAGAGTGATAAGAAGAAGGGCGGGGGAATAGCAATGTTTGTGAACAACAAGTGGTGTAACCCTAGGCACACTCATGTTAAGGAGCAACAGTGTACTAGGGATATTGAGCTGCTAGCTGTTAGCATTCGGCCATACTACCTGCCGAGGGAGTTTTCACATGTCATTGCAATAACGGTGTACATCCCCCCCTCGGCCAACGCCAATGCAGCCTGTGAGCTTCTCCACAGTGTTGTGGCACAACTACTGACAGCGCATCCTCAAGCCTTTCATCTCATCACTGGGGACTTTAACCATGGTTCCCTGTCTGCTACTCTCCCTAACTTCCATCAGTATGTGGACTGCTGCACCAGGGGCAATAAAACTCTGGACCTGCTGTATGCAAACACAGCAGACGCCTACAGCTCCCACCCCCCCGCTTGGCTGCTCAGACCACAACCTGGTCCATCTGCTCCCTGTTTACATACCTACGGTGAAGAGATTGCCCCCCACCAAAAGGTGTGTGAAAATGTGGTCTGAGGAGGCCAGTGAGGCACTGAGGGACTGTTTTGACACCACTGACTGGGAGGTGCTCTGTGGGCCACACGGACAGGACATTGACAGTTTAACGGACTGCATCACTGATTACATTAACTTCTGTGTAGAGTCCACCGTGCCCACCAGGAGGGTGCGGTGTTTCTCAAACAACAAGCCTTGGGTGACTCCTGAGCTGAGAGCCTTGCTGCTGGACAAAAGAAGGGCTTTCAAATCTGGAGACAGAGAGGAACTGAGGAGGACACAGAGGGATCTTAAAAGAAAGATCAGAGAGTGTAAGGACAGCTACAGGAGGAAAATGGAGGACCACCTGCAGCAGAACAACGCAAGGGAGGTTTGGAGAGGACTCCAAACTATTTCAGGGCAGGGCAAGGGCAAGAGGAGGGATCCTGCAGCTGGAGATAGAGACTGGGCTAACAAGCTAAATCTCTTTTTCAACAGATTTGATACTGGGCCTACTCCCAACCCTGTCAGCTCGAGCACAGACCAGCATACCCCCAGCTCCCCTTGCATGTTTGACACCTCACTACAACCACCATCACCATCATCTCTGAATCTCGCACCCTCCCCCTCACCACTATCACCATCTCCGGAGCTCTTACCCTCCCCCTCACTCCACCACCACATCTGGGGCTCTCCTCTCCACCACCCCCTTTTCTCCTCACACCGACAGTGGATCAGGTGAGAGTGCAACTAAAGAAGATCAAAGCCAGGAAAGCCACGGGTCCTGATGGCATCAGCCCCAGACTCCTCAGGGACTGTGCAGACCAGCTATGTCAGGTGGTCTGCTACATCTTTAACCTGAGCCTGAGTCTGGAAAGAGTTCCGGTCAAGTGGAAAACTTCCTGTGTGGTCCCAGTACCCAAGATCCCGTGTGCCAGGGAGCCCATCCACTTCAGACCTGTGGCCTTAACCTCTCACCTGATGAAGGCACTGGAGAGGATCGTCCTTAACCATCTCCGCTCACTGGTAAGCCCAAATATGGATCCTCTGCAGTTTGCATACCAGCCTGTCATTGGGGTGGACGACGCTGTCATCTACCTGCTGCAGAGATCCCTGTCTAACCTGGAGGGCACTGGAAACACTGTGAGGATCACTTTTTTTGATTTCTCCAGTGCTTTTAAAACGATTCAACCTTTACTACTCAGGATGAAGCTGGAGAGGGTGGGGGTCAGTGACCATCTGACTGCATGGGTCATGGATTACCTTACTTACAGACCCCTGTATGTAAGGCTGAGGGACTGTGTGTCAGATGTGGTTTTCTGCGGCACAGGGGCCCCTCAGGGCACAGTACTATCACCTTTCCTCTTCACCCTGTACACATCTGACTTCAGGTATTCCACGGACAGTTGTCACCAAGTTCTCCGATGACACTGCCATAGTGGGATGTGTGTCCAAGGGAAACGTCTACGAGTAAAGGAAAGTCATCATGGACTTTGTCGACTGGTGTGAGCAGAATCACCTTCTAGTAAATGCCAGCAAGACAAAGGAGATGGTGATCAATTTCCAGAGAAAACCCTCCTCTACTGCACTGTTAAACATCCAGGGACTTGACATCGAGAGAGTGAGGACATACAAGTACCTGGGTGTCTACCTAAATAATAAACTGGACTGGACAGATAACACTGACTCTCTTTATAAGAAGGGTCAGTGTCGCCTATACCTGCTGAGGAGTCTGGGATCCTTCGACGTGAGCAGGCAACTTCTGAGAACTTTCTATGAGACCGTGGTGGGATCCGTGGTTTTTTATGCTGTGGTGTGTTGGGGAGGGGGGTGTTCTCAGCGGGACAAGAACAGATTCAATAGACTGGTAAAAAGAGCTAGCTCAGTCTGTGGCTGCCCTTTGGACTCCATTGAGGTGGTGGTGGAGAGTTCTGGCAAAACTGTCCGCCATCATGGACAACACCTCTCACCCTCTGCATCAGACTATGGGGGCCTTAGGCAGCTCCATCAGTGAAAGACTCCTACACCCGAAGTGTAAAAGGGAAACGCTTCCGCAGGTCCTTCATACCCACAGCAATCAGACTGTATAATGCTGCATTACATTCTACTGCATCACCGGAACCCACACTCACATGACGGTATGACCGACAGCTAATGATGCACTTTTATTGTATAGTGTATATAATGTTTCTTTCATTTAATTGTATTTTTATTTAACTTGTTTTATCTCCTTTTGAGCTGCTGAAACAGGAAACTTTCCCCATGTGGGATTAATAAAGATTATCTTATCTTATGTGCTTGTCATGGATTGTCCATAAAGAACACCTTGTTCAGGCATAAGAAAGTCCACATGTGCACTTGGCACCAGGACACTAGACCGTAGTTCGATGATCGACTTTGTAATCGTATTATTGGACTTGCGGCCGCATGTCTTGGACACTCGAGTGAAGAGAGGGGCGGAGCTGTCAGCTTATCACCACCTGGTGGTGAGTGGGCTTAGGTGGTGGGGGAGGATGCCAGCCAGGTCTGACTTACCATTACCATTTAAATGTTCTCTGTAGGGTTAATTAACATCAACATGTTAGAGATCTGAACTTAAAAAATATTTAGCACGACTCTGCTAAATGAAACGCTTTATCAGGACATTTTCACTTGTTTCTCTTGTGGAAGTTATCTGGGGAAGCACTGTATTGTTCTGATATTTCAGAAATGAATGTGTTAGATCAGATTATTACAGCTTATTAAAATTAAATCATTTCTAGAAGAGCTGGATCCGCCATCAATAGGGGAGCACCAGGACAGAATGTTAAACTCAGACATTAGGGCTGCAACGATTAGACAATAGGCGACAATAAAAATAGTCGACAACGAATTTAGCCGTCGACTATTGTCGGCAAAAAAAAAAGAAAGAAAAAAAACTACAGATTGAGACATCGTCTTCTAATCCTATCTCTGCTGAGAGTTGCGCAATGCACATGTGCAAAGAGGGGAAAAACATAAAGAGTGAGACATCGTCTCCTTTTTTTTATCTCTGCTGAGAGTTGCACATGCGCAGTAAAGTCCGCCAGGGGAAAAACATGGTGGCGGACCAGAGACCACGGCAGAGAACGTTTAAAGTCTGGGATAACTTCACGTTAAACTTACAAAATACATTAAATACATGTGAGATTTGCAAAGCCGACCTTGTGTACCATGGAAGTACGTCTGCAATGCTCGAATATTTAAAGAGGAGGCACGTTGGACTTACTTAACAACCTCATGCAAGATTTCAAAGCTGAAAGTGAAATAAGATCCATTTATAATAATCATGAGTATTAGTTTCATTAGTCGGTGACTAATCGACCATCAGAATAGTTATTAGTTGCAGCCCTATCAGACATTACGCAAAAAAGAGAAAAAACTATGGTAAACTAAATGATTTGCTGATAAAACGAATCATGTTTCAGATTAACATGATATGATGTGAATAATGGAGTCCTGGTGGTTGTACTGAGTCTTTGATGAAAGTAGGAGAGAGAAGCTCTGGACTGGTGGCTGATGGTGTGTGTGAATGGGGTCTATATAGAAAAATGAGCTTTGCTGATGACTTAGCCTGAGTGTGTGTGTGTGTGTGTCAGGTTTTCTACATGGTCCCTGACAAATAAAGCAAATAAATCTAAACTAAATGTACCGTAGAGCTTTGATCAGGATCCTCCATGAGTCCATGTGTTAGTTCATTCAGACCATCCCAGTGTTTCATACCTGTTCTGATTAACTTTATCTGTGGATTCCAGGTGATATCCAGCAGTCTGCGCTGACGATCGATCTCTTCTTCGTACTGGACGATGGTTTTTTCAAACTCTGTGAATATTTCTTCAGCAGCAGCAGTTAGTCGCTCGCTGATAAACTCTCTCAGATGCTGAACTGAAGACATTGTTGCTGAAACACTGAAATATTCAGCTGAGAGACGACAACACAACCGTCTTCCTGCTCCGTCCTCACACGAGGAAAGCTAACGATGCTGCTAGCGGCTTGTTTACTTCCGGTTGGTGTCACACTGGGAAGGTCCGGGTGGGGAGGACCGATGACTTTTATTCCACCTCAAACATCCGTTTTATTTTCTTTTAATCTTTAATCAGGGCCTATCATATAATCTATGACGTATTTATTCTGCATTCAACGAAAGCAAAACGATTTTGAACAACAAATATACAGGTGCTACTATATGCTGTTATTAAATCATGGCTCAATCATTTATGTTTGTGTTTTTCAGTCTTTCAGAGCTGCTGCTCGACTCTAAACGGGAACATGGAAGAGAGACTATATTTCTCCTGCTTTAGCTCCACTGCAATGGCTGCCTGCTTTTTAAGCTTAATTTTAAACTCTTTTATTGTGTTTGAGTTGCTGTCCTACGTCTGTCAGCTGGTGCATGTCCACTCCCATTCCTGGTCACTCAGGTCCACGTTAGACTGTCTGATCTAAATTCCACAGAGAAAACATGGCTGGCTCTCTGGCTCTCTCTTTTTCAATCTTTATTCCAGAAAAATGCGGTTTACAGACATAATGATCACATAGGAACATAAGGACAGCAGAATGACATGTTACAAAAAATATAGTTAAATAACTTGGCAAAAAAAAAAAAAAAAGAAAAGACATTGTGGTTATAAAGATAATATTACCAAGAACAAAGGAGAACAGAGATAATATAATCTATTGGCAGTTAGGTGCGTAGCATAAAGTGATTTTTTTTACCTTTCTTTTCCTTTGTTCCCTTTCTTTTTTCCTTTTTTTTCCTTTTCCTTCCTTTCCTATCCGCTGTCCTTCCTGTTTTTTTTTTTTTTCCTTTTATGGCTGCCACTCTCTTCAGCCTGCTTGGGTTGCTCTGATGACACCACAGTGTGGATGGTCCTGGACTTTTTCAGTTTTAATGATAAAAATCAGAGGTCATGTTATTCCAACCACGTGGCTCTTGTGACACCCACCATGTGGACCTCGGCACCTTGACCCCCTATTTGAAATCCACTACCAACAGTTTGGGGTGAAAATAGACGTCGACCTTAAATTTAATCGGATCAGCTTTTTACACCGTGCTGAACATCAACCTGGAACTACTTTTTCCAGGCATGTTGTTGCATCAGATTTACTATCAGCTCATATTTTCCATCAGATGAAACATCTGATATGTTGTTTATCTTCTACTGGGAATAAAATATGAGTTGATGAGATTCTGCTTTATTTACATTTTACACAGAGGCCCAACTGTCTTGGAGTTATGGTTGGGAATACGGTTTTATTTTTACAGCCTTTCCATGAAGAAAAAAGTGAACTTCCACTGGTGTATTTGAGTAAAAACAGCACATGATATAAACTCAGGAGTAGATGTGATGAAATAATCCAGCTTCCTGTTGTGGTAAATCCTGCTGAAGGCTGCGAGCAGACACGTTGTACCAGGGAAGCAGAGCAGCACAAAGATGTGTTGAGTGGAAAGTTGTCGGTCGGGGGAATAACAGAGCTGTGAATGAGTCCTGTCAGTGTGATCAGGCTCCTCCTTCTAATCCACCAACTTAGTGCTGATGAAGACTAACCAGAGATCACAGCCTTCTTTATACTTGCTGTAGCTCCCAGTTCCTCAACACTGCAGATATGACACCTCTGTTCATCTCAGTGCTGCTGGCTGCTGTGTGCCTTGGTATGAACACAACTCTGTTTCTTTCATATCAGTCCAACACTGACATGATTCTTTATCTGCACACTGATACTGTTTGTTGGTGTTTTACAGAATGCAGAGGACAAACGGACAACGTCCTGCAACCACAAGGAGATGTGACTGCTGCTGAAGGACAGAGAGTAACTCTTCAATGTCAATATAACACCAGTTCAACGATTAATTACCTTTACTGGTACAAACAGGATGGAAACAACAGCCCCAAATTCATGCTGATGAGAGTTAAACTGGATGAAGGGAAAACTGAAGAAGAGTTCAAGGAGAGATTTTCTTCAACACTGAATTCCAGCATCAGATCAGTTCCTCTGAAGATCCAGAAGCTTCATGTGTCTGACTCTGCTGTGTACTACTGTGCTCTGCAGCCCACAGTGACAGGAAACAGCAAAACTCACAAAAACTGTACAAAAACCTTTGGAGCAAAGACAACGCAATACTCCACAACGTCCACTAGAGGGCCTCACACACTGTTACACTTCTATGGTTTGTCAGGATTCAGTCTGGGTTCTTTGTACAGGTGTAAATAAAGTAAACATCACTGTTTTCTACATCAATGAATATCCAGTGAGGTTTTATTGTTTATTACAAGCATCAGAAAATAGTAAATAATATAATATGACTATAATATGAGCCAAGTCTGAACTGTGGAAAAAGAGTTTAAGTGGCTGTTTGTCACAAAAAGTTCCTGAGGGAGAGTACCTTATACAGAGAACTCCAAACCAACCGACCGGATGGCTTCATATTAGGAGACAGTGTTTATCCACTCCTACCGTGGGGGACGACGCCCGTTCTTGCCTTGGCCACACCAGCCCAGGCACGCTTCCACACTGCTCATAGCAGAACGAGATGTGCAATCGATCATTTAAATGGAGATCTGAAGAGACGGTTTGTATACTTTAACTACTTGCAAGTGGAACCACAGGGAGCATGTAACATAATACTTGCACGTATTGTCCTGCATAACATTGCTACCAGGCGGACTGTCCCTCTCTGTGACCATGTTGATGATGCACCTGAGCCCCGTGTGGAGGTACCGGATCAACCTCTGGCTTTCTGTCAGAATGAGGGACGGAGTGAGGATATGTTTTATTTTTGCTTTACTATGCTGAAGGGTTTAATAGGAGCCTGTCCCTATGTTAACCACTTTATCACTGTAATGGATTAACAAGTCAGGTGCAAGATACAAATATAAGCATATGCACTGAATAAAAACTTGTATTATTTGGTCAGCTCTTGGGTTTTACTGCAGTTTCTTCCTGAAATCCGCCTTGTAATCCCGCCCTCTGTTGGGATCAGGATAATCAAGTTTTTTTTTGGCTCAGAGTTATCCGGATTCTACTCCGAAGTTTTGAACAATCCAAACTGAGGGTTTTATCCAGATAACAACCAGGATTACGTGATCCAAGCAGGTTTTAGAATCTGTATTTCCTTTTTGAACAACCCAGTTTCATGATTTGATCCTACCCGATGACTGAAATCCAATCTGATTACATTTGAACAACCAGACCCAGAGTCTGAATCTGAGCCACTCTGGATGTTCTCAGTTAGCTTGGTGTTTCCATTTCTTCATCAACTCCAGCCTGAGTGAGAACAAACTCTGTACGTCAGATCTCAGTGGTTTCCACCTCCTCTTTGCTCACTGACATCCTCCCCCACCTCCTTTCTTTCCTTCTAACCGCCTCCTTGTTTCCACCATCTTGTTTTTCCTTCTACAGACACTTTCTTGCTTTAAATTTCTCTCCTCATCCAGCTGCACTTTGTTCAGGCAGCAGCTCATAAACGCCACCACGCAGCCGATGGATGGATGATACGTCATAGAATAGTGTTGATGGGAAATGTAGTGAGAGCTCTGCCAGGACAAGGAACTGGAATCATTTGCTTCTTTCATCACCTGCTGAACTGGACAGGAAGTTTTCATTTCATCCGGTAACTGGTGGACTGTGGTTGTTCATGACACATTTCATGACCACCCACACCCTCATTAGAGGGGATCAGGTCTCAGGATCATCACGTCCATATTAGTGGAATAACTAGTTCCTACCTTCCTACACTTGATTAAACCTGAGAATCTTTTATTCCTCCCTAAAATCATAGAAAACCAAGTTAAACATGGATAAAAGTTTTTACGTTTCCAACAGTGAAACTGGGATCCAGATTGTAAAGTCCTGATCTAAACCAGAAAGACCTTCTAAGCTCCTGAGATCAGAGTGATGAAGATGAAGCAGCCAGACTGTTAACCAGGAGGAAGAGTAACTGAGAGAAGAGAAACTACAGATGAAAGAGGAGACGGAGAGATTCAGGGAGGAGCTGAGCTGTTACTGAACTATAGAAGAGACACAAACTTCCACATTCAACACAGTTCAACACACAAACCACAAACATCACCTTTATTCAACATGCTGTCTTTGCAGACATTTGGATTCACTCTGCTGTTTCTAGTCATTCTAACAGGTTTGTTTGCTTCTTTAAAACATCCATTTCTGGATTTTCTGCTTCTTCTTCAGTTATTTGACTTCTCTCTTCCTTTAGGTGTCAGCTGTGAAGAACTCACTGCAGTCAAGAATGAAGAGTCCAGTTTAGAAGGAAGCTCTGTTACTCTGTCCTACACTTACTCTAAAACACCAGATGGTCTTGATGAGTTTTACTGGTATCAACAATATCCAGGAAAACCACCAGAATTCCTGATCTCTCACTTTGGAACAGGATCAAAAATATCTCCTTCAGTTCCTGGACTCTCTTTTAAAGTGATTAAAGAACAGAAACAACTGGATCTGGAGATCTCCTCTGCTGCAGTGTCTGACTCTGCTGTGTACTACTGTGCTGTGAGGCCCACAGTGACAGGAAACAGCAAAACTCTGTACAAAAACCTTTGGAGCAAAGACAACGCAATACTCCACAACGTCCACTAGAGGGCCTCACACACTGTTAAAGCTCTGATTGTTGAGTCATTAGACTGATGACAAAGACAAGAGAGAAATGAAGCAGTAAAGATCAGAGACAGAGACAGAGCTGCTGTGGAAGCAGGAAACAATCTGATTGGTTGAGCTGAACTGAAAACATCATGGCCCCGCCCACTGAACTTCAGCTCATCCAATGACATTATTTCTTCCTCATTCTACTGCAGTGGAAGAACATTGTTCATCTGCTGTGTGTCTGGCTTTAAGAACTCCAAAGACATGTTGCTTTACCTCTTTTTGCTTCTATCTCACATTCTAGGTGAGTTTAAGAACAGGGATTAAAGGTTGCTTGAAGCTGCTGCATTAACCACATATACAGACTGCATTTCACTACTTTTCTGCTTTCTTTGCTCTGATAGAATGAAAATCATCTTTGGATCATCTTGTAAATTGAACTGACAGAGTTCTACAGTTGATTTAGTTGTGAATGTCCACAGAGTAACACTGTACAGGAGACATTTTCCACTGTCTTCTCCTCTCAGCCTCATGGACAATGTTAGTCTGATGGCTTCATTTTCTCTACTTTTTCCAGGACTAAAAGCTGCAGACACAATCTCTCCTGATCAAGATGAAGTCAGTGGAAGAGAAGGACGACCTCTCAAACTCACATGTAGATATCAGACATCAGCAGCAGGTGTTCGACTTAACTGGTACAAACATCATTCTGACCTTCAGGCTCCTCAGTTTATACTCTGGAAAAATGCAAAATCATGGAGTGGTGAATACATTCCTGATCAGCGATATTCCTCAGAAACATCGTCTACAACAACCAGCCTGACCATCAGCGAGCTAACCCTGGCAGACACAGCTCTCTACTACTGTGCTCTAGAAACACAGTGATACAAAGTGTAGAAGAGGCTGTACAAAAACCTGAACACAGATATCTGACTACTCTTCAAAGAGGAGGGAAGTGGTATTCAGACCACAGCTTCATATCAGATGGATTCTGCTCATTCCTGTTTTATCAGAGTCTCTGTGGTTCCAGCTGCAAACACTAATTATTCTAATAGAAAAACTCACCAACAATGTGCTTCATAGAGCTTTGGAAAGAATAGAAAATGTTTTAAAATGTGTTATAGAGAAGATAAAATGAAGAAAACCAAGCAGAGGTTGCAGAGCGCTGAAAAGCAGAGTTTATATTTTGTGAAGGCCGCGCTCTTCAGTGGTGGCGTGAACACTGCTCCAGGCCAGAGAGCCGTTGCTAAGGCAACGGACAGGGAGCAGAGGCCCTTATCTCGACAGATAACACCTGCTGGAAACCCCCGCTTTCTGCTCTCAGTGAGTGGAAGAGGGAGAGAAGTTTATTAAAGTTTGAATCCATTACTGTAATGGCACACATGATGTGAGATGATGTTTTTAATCAAAAGACTGAGTTTATGGACTGCCTGATTAATACTCAGTTATGATTTTCTATATGTTATGTATTACTTATTCACATTTCATATATTCCTGTTTGCTTGCTTATTTACATTATTATCCTTAGATTTAGTGATGTTCATTAGGTTTTGGTTTTGATTAATAAGAGCTAAAACTTAGTTGTTATTATTTTGTAGCGTACAGAGAGTGCATTCACAAATAAGGTACAAATAAGAAACAGAGTTTTTTACACTACTGAAGAAGTGAAGAGAGGCCCAGAAGGTCTGGGAGACTAAGAAGGGAGTCACCCCTTATCTGCTCGCTCCGAAGCAGAGCGGAATTCCCCAGCAAACTCAGAAGATATTAACAAGCAGCCTTTGTGTGAAAAACTGTAAGGATAAGATAGATAACGGGGCAGGGAAAAGTTTCTTCTTTTCCTTCAGCCCTGATGCAACCCAGAAGGAGGGACCAACTTGTAGGATGCTCACGTATGCTTTTCTGCTGATGGAAAAATACTAAGTGGGTTGGTTCTAAGTTGTTTTCTGTCGATGGAAAATTACTGAGTGGGTTGGTTTTGGGTGTTTTTCTGTTAGTGGGAAGGTACCAGATGGGATGGTTTTTAAGTTATGTATATATACTGGTGATTTTGTGAAAAGAGAGGATTGTCCGGAGATTGTCTGGAGATTTTGAGGAGCTGCGGCGGAGGACCTGCAGAGATTTTTGGACCTTCATCCCTTCACTGGGATAGATTTTTCCCCTTCTTACCAAGGGAGATTGAATCATTATTAGAGGAGATGTAGACCGCGAAAGCGGAATCACCCATTGAGGGAAACTTTTACTTTATACTTATATTCTGCTTTTCAACCCTCACTGAAAGGGAAGCCCGAAAAGGGAATTTTATTATTTTTTCTTTTCTTTTTATTTTATTCTTTCTGTATTTTACCAATAAAAGAAAACTTGAATAAAAGGGTTATAGTTAACTTCGGTTAACTTCCCAACCAAACTTATTTCTCTTATATTTGCCCACATCCACTGAGGAGAGGAGAGGACAACACAACGAGCAGGTGAGCCCCAGATTCCCCGATACCCGAAGAGACATAAGAATTCGCTAGATTATTATTTCGATACCAGGTAGTTATCCTGTTAGGACGATAGTACGGTAGCTTCATACTCCTAGACCCAAAGGTTGGCTTATCTACCAGAATAACTCCTCAGGTCTACCTCCGCATGAGCGGACGATAATAATTAGGAATTCTAAAGGGGTAAAATTGCTTATTCTCGCGCCAAAAGAATCGAGGTGGAAAGGTTCGCCCATCACTTCGCGACTGGAGTCTCACCGGTCGTTAAAGATCCAAGAGAGGAAACAACAGGACGTGAGCCTGAAAGGTCGGTCAAAGAACTGACAATAGGGTAAATATTCGTCACCGGTTTCAACATGGCACCCCAGATGGGACCTATCTGAAAAAATAAGTCATATAGGAAGAGTGACTCAGATTAGGTTTCCAAAAGGAGTACCAACTAATACACAAAAGTACTTTTATACGGGTTATTTCCGGAGCGGTCTGATCAGCCCACGAGAAACAGGTACCGTGAAAAGTAAGTGTATTAAAACTATGGCAAGCCGTGCATGGGAATCTGATTGGGACACCGTTCCTCCTTCGCGGAGGACGAGGATAGTGAAGAAACGGTCCCTTCATGGGAGAGATTAGGCATCGCCTATGAGACTTTCTCAAGCGAACGCGTGTAACCGAACGCCGGGTAAAGCGCGCAGAGTGCTCCGGACCGATTCACCTTTTGCTGGGAAGTCTTGAGGATCTCAGAGCCCCCATTTCGGGAACAGTCATTGTCAATTCCTGTAACACAGAATTAAATCATGGAGCAGGCACCGCAGCAGCCCTGCTTAGAGGGTTCCCCAGAGAAGTGGGAAATCACCAATAAGGTATCAGGCACAGCTCCCCCTACCAAGAAATACAGTCCACTATGTGCCCCTACATTCACTAGGGGAATTTAGAGGAATAGTAATGCCCGCATGGGAGCCCCCGGATGACCGGGAAAGTGAGGAACGATATTTAAGAGAAGCCTACCGGGTCGTAGCGGCCGTGGTAAACCCAACCGCCCCACTCCTGTTCCCTTTACTGGGAGTAGGAGAGAGGAGAATGAGTGAAGAACTGAGCCTCCGGATCCTCATGGAGGTGATGGAAGGGAGAAGAGTGTATATAGTAACTAATTCAGATCAGCAGTTTCAGCGACTCCAGACCCTATTCCTGCTGCTAAGCAGGGAATTGGGAGTGAGAGAAACCCCTAGACCACATCCAAAAAAAAAAAAAAAAAAACCCCGATCACCCGGGGAGAAATAGGTTATACCCGGATCTTCCACAGGAAGAGAGAGGGAATCCCACACAGGGACTAGAACACCCGGGGAGTAGCCTAAACCCCCCGGATTATCCTCCATCACCTGATTTTCCACCTCCACCACCAGAGTTATTTCCCTTACCGGGAATCCCACAACCCGAACCCCCAGTCATCCCCCAGCCCTTCCGAGCTATCAATAACGATGTGCTGGAAGGAGCAGGAGGAGGGGGGCCCAGGGAACCGGGAGCAGTAACTGTAGCAGTAGCCCCCATAGATGGGGAAGGTATTGCAGCCCACCGGATCCTCCTATTCAGGAGTGAGACGGAGCCATGGGATGATGAGCCAAAAGGATGGGCTGAGATGAGAAGGAACCTCAGAAACTTCAAGCCCCGAGAGGGGAATATATATTGACGATGTATACTTCTCTCATGATAATGAGAAAGAACACCTGGACATGCTCGAAAGAGTGCTGGGAAAGCTAAAAAATGCTGGGTTTAAAATAGGTTTAAAGAAGTGTGAAATAGCGACCAGCTCCTGCACCTACTTGGGATTTTCATTTACCGAACAAGGTAGAGGGGTCTTGGACCAAACCCTGGAGGGAATAGGTACCCCGAAAACAGTCAAAGAACTGGAGGGGATTCTAGGGAAAATAGAGTACATATCTTGTCACCTACTAGGGTATTTCCAATACGGTGGACCCCTTCATAAGATAAAAAGGGGATTTAGGAAAAGAGAAAAGAATGGAAAAATCACAACCCATGATAGGGAATTAACCCAAGAGGAAAAGCTCCTCTTTGGACAAATGATGGAGTGGGCTAAAGGTGCCCGAGTGATTCTAACCAACAGAGACCCTAATAAAGGGATTGAAGTAGCCACCTACGTGGGAGAACTAGGAGGGACAGTCCAAGCCTTCAATGAAGGAAACAGAGCCCCCTTCTATAGCAAAAACTATAGCTTCTCACCAACTGAGAGGAAATATCCGGATACAGAAAAGCTTGTTGTTCAAAAGGTATCCAGAAATTAGAAACCTGGCTCAAGGAAAACCAGTATTGGTAAAAACAGAAAATCTCCTCTTGAAGGAAGCAGGAAAAAAAAAAAAAAAAAAAATGGTTGAAGGAAGCAGAGCACTTGGAAGCAGATGGGGAAAATGGCAAATGATGCTAGAAGACCCCAACTTTTCATTCAGGGGAGAAAGACCTCTCAGGAGGAAAGAGAAAAAAAAAAAAAAAAAGGGAAAAAAGAAAAAAACAGAACCAGAACCGCAGTGTACGTATTACACTGACGGATCCAAAAGACACAATGAGATACCCAAATGGGCCGTAGTAGCTCAGCCTAGCCTAGGAGTGTTTCCCCTCAGGACGTTCACGGGCAACACAATCAGTACAGCAATGGCTAGATTTTTCTCTAGCAGAATAACAGGAAAATCAATCAGGATGGACAATGGCACACATTTAAAAAAAAAAAAAAAAAGGAATGATAAAGTAATGAAACTACTCGAGAGCCTAGGAATACAACCCGTATTCAGTATCCCATACCAGAGCAATACAAATGGGCTAGCTGAAAGGGCAATCCGAACGGCAAAGGAGTATATTCAAACATCCCTAAAGAAAAGACTGGGATGGCCCGATCAGACTAATAAAACTAAACCGCTATTTATCGTGGCCGTACATAAAGACTACAAAGAGTAAAGACGTCCTCTCTGTCACCACAGGGCTAAAACCATTTAAACCGGGAGACAAGGTTTGGTTGAAAAGGGCCCAAAGAACAGAGGAGGATACGTCAAAACTAACCTACAAGGCATGTGCGTCGTCGAAGCGGTAAAAGGGAACTTAGTCCGACTAAAGAACGGGATAATAGCTCACCCATATCAGATCCACCATGCCACGGCTCAGGGAACGTAAAAGCAACCCCATTAAGTCTGACGACAGCCAGGCAAGCAAAACCCGAGGTCGGCTCACAACCGAGGAGGGTTTGACCCGAGGTCGGCTCACAACCGAGGAGGGTTGGGCCCCTGGTCGGCTCACAACCGACAGCGGCCCTGCTAAAAGTAAGCTAGCTCGAGGTCAGCTATGTCTCTCGGGTGGGGATAGGGGCACCTGCCTGGGGGGTCTCGTATCCCGGATGGGATACCCAGGGATTCCTGGAGTGGAAGGCCTATATCCCAGGGCGTTGTGCACTTTGTGATACCAAGGTGTTCTCTAAGCGCTGGGAAGGCCTTAGGAAGTATCGACCCCAGGGTTAAGTTCTAATTCACCCCCTCAAAAGGGAGAGCAGAAGAGACAGGTGTAGACGATGGTTGAGGACGGGAATAATCCTCGTATTGGCCATCACAATAGCAGCATACACCACTGTGGTGCTGAATAGCAGCATACTTATTCTCGAATATGAGAAGCAGGTCACAGTCAACAAAGGTCACCCCATGTACTGGGAGTTCACAGAGTTAGAGATCCCAAGGACAGACGGCCTGAGCAATAGCTCTGGTATTGACAGAACCATCTGGGAAAACTGGTTTGACCTTGTCATGCCGGAAATTAGATGTAAGAATAGCACAGAAATCAACTGTGTTAACAAAGATGAGTGGCAGCTTGAACCTGAATCCAGTGCATCCTGGACTTGGGAGCAGTTGATGGTACACATCTCCCCACTCAAGGGACCAGGGACAAACACCACAACACACCTGAATGGGATGGTGGTGAAAGCTGTAAACACTGTTCCAGATCAACCCTTTAGGGTAAAAGCGATAATACGGCTGATTAATGAGACACAGGAAACCATAACCTGTCAAACCATGACGGGAAGATATCACCATAAGAGCCCCTTCTGGGGAGCGTTTGGTCTGGGATATTTCCAAGTAAAGAACTGCACCTGCAATCCCGAGAAGGGAGCAAATTGTACCCTCTGTTTAATGGAACCCCTGGTAATAGAATCGGTTGAATCATGGGAACCGAAACAGGGGATGACCAGAAAAGAAGCCACCACATTTCTTGGAATAAAAGAACTGATGAATCGAATGATTAAGTCAGAGTATGCAAAGAACCCAGAAGTCATGGGTAAAAGACAGAGGGCCAGAAGAGCACTAAGTGATAAGTGTGCATTCTGTGCCCTAGAAGACCAAGAAATTGGAGAAATATTTTAACTGGACCTTGTTTGTAACCACGTCCCCGTGGTTATCAAAAATGAAAATAACAGAACCCATCCAAATGGGATACATTGGCCCTTTCTGGGCTACTATATGCATCCAATAAATGGAAAATGGGAATGGGGAATGAAAGTTCCTAACTTTAAACACCCAAAAATTAGCAGATGGATGAATAACAATTATCCATCCTTCGAAACACTTAAAGGTGAAATGAGCTGCTTTTCACTGTCCTCAG